>NC_135643.1:4427500-4727500 GCF_053574225.1 Canis aureus
CTTAGAAGTGCCTTCCTACATCTAGATCTACGACACCATTTCCTCAACCTGTGGTCATATGAAGAGCCCAGATGACTTCTGGTCATATAAAGAATTTTTTATTTTGGAAAATTGCTACTGAGGACACAGATATTAAAGGATCAATTCTTAAGATTAAGTGCCAGCTAGAAAAAAGCTTGTCACTTCCGTTAAGTTTATGCACTTCCTTTATATTCTATAATGGCAGCCATGACTCAGCCCTTCTCTTTGTGATTTGGGTTTCAAAAAGCTCAGGCATATGATGTACTAGAAGTTTTGCTGCCCTTAGTGTTCACTTTCTGGTATAGCCCTATCTTGACTTCAGCCCATAATTATTTATTTTTTATTCTGAAATTTTATGATAGGTTTTTTTCTTTAGAAGTAGACCAGCTATAAGTAAATGTAAACTAATATACATACTTCTTTCTTAAATCTCAACTTTCTTATTTATGAAGGCTCCATATTCAGTTAAACCTTCAAAACCCCCCAACAAATAAATTATCTCAACTTCTACCTTATACAAAAAGATAATCTCAGGTCTACTTCCCTTCTTTGTTGCCTTTTCTTATTCTGATGGGACTTAATGAAGTACTCTGCAGACAGCTGATGTCAAATGAGGATTAATATGACTTAATCTGAGGTAACTTACATAATTAATATGAACTTGAAGTTTATACATGCAGGCATATTAAAACTATAATATTCTTCATAAAATCCCAGAAGTTCTCCTATAAGTAAATACCCTAAGTCTAAAGACTGCAAAACTTTACTTTGTTTTGGCTTCTAAAAAAAAATAAGTACAATACAATTCATTTTTTATAAACTTGAAATGTCTTAGCATACCAGCTCATCTCTTAGAGCAGAGCTCTGTGCAGAAGCTTTACTCCATTACCCACTTTCTCTCCACCTAAGAAGGAACAAAATGTACCCAGGATAAAACACAAATAAAATTTTGGTCGTAACAAAGTCTAAATTCACAATTGGAATCTGTCAGCTTTAGCTTCACTGAGGGACTTTCAGGCATTTAACAAGTATCTATTGGAGTAAGAAGTTCACTGATATTTCTCCAGAAATCCTTGTTGGCAATACCTTCCTTCTCTTGGGTCTCATCATAAGTAGAAATGGGAAATTGATGCTCAAAATAAAATTGCCTGGTGCTGTTACTACTTTGCACTTAACAAAATGAGAGATGAAAACAAGATAACAGTAGAAACTGATATATTTGCTGTTGGTTACGTATATAGACCACCAACTCTGCTGCAATCTTTGAAAACTGATTTCACCCATTCATTTTCACTGTAGCCAGGAACAGTAGTGTTAGCCAGAGCAAGTGCCATGTTTCCCATCTCTTGAGCATTAAAATTCTGCTGGCATTAACGTTAGTGAACTCCTTTACTAGCTATCTGCACAGGATATATTTCACTGCTATAACTGTTACAGTATTATGCTCACCTCATAAATATCCATTGACAAGCTGAAGCATACAACTGCACTTTAGTTTAGACTTTTCAAACACAGATAGCTGATTTATTTGTATCTCCATTTCTAAAAAGAATTTACTAAACCTTCATGTTTTGTGCAACTTTAAACAGTGATTCAAATTTCAAATTGTATACAAAGCACCCATGCATATAGAAACAAACACAAAACAATTCTAGAGGTCCAAGAAATCCTGCTTATCAGGTAAGAATGTCAACTTGAGGAAACAATAGGCTCTTTGGATGGAGATTTTCTGCAGCAACTGAAGATGCAAGACTGAAGAGAGGGCACAAACTATTATCTTTCTCTCTCATATATATGTGACAGAGATCTATCTATATATGAGATATAGAATATATATATGAGGTAATATATATATGAGATTATATATACACACACACACACATATATATATGAGATAATCTGTAGTATCCTCTGCTCAAACTAAAAGTGCAAGATTCTGAGCTGAAATATAAATTCCACATACTCTTTTGTAATGAAAGCTCAACCTATATATGCCCCATTTTACAGGAGAGACCACATACCACATGGATATTCAGTAGATGTCATGAAGTGAAGTGCTGAGTTTACTTGAGAAATTTACTTTCAAATGGTTTTTTTCCCCTTTTTATTCTATTATAGCATCTGCAAAATTTTAATGACTCTACACATACTGTTAACATTTACTTTGCAAATATTCAGTTCTCCCACTAGTTTTTCTTAAGATTCGGGAATATAGTTGGAAGCTAATAAAATATGCAATCCATACCTCATAATAATAATATATGAAATTGACCTTTCAAGATTATTACTTGTAAGATAGACAGACAGACATACAATTTTGGTAGTTTTCCAAAAACATTGTTGGCAGTTCCTTCTTGAGCCTCATGATGGATTGTAATGGGGAAAAGGTACCCAAAAGAATCATATATGTAAAATCAGAACTCTGTACATCCTTTTAGGTGGGAACATCATAAGTAGTGTAGAAATAATTTCCCTTTTCCTAATCTCGATTAGAGTACTAATTGTATCTTAAGTCTTAAATCAACAGTAAAAAAAAAAGAAAAAAGAAAAATCTACTTAAAAATATAACTTAAAGCTACAGAAAAACAGTATATAAATTCCATACATGCACAGTGTAGCATTATGGGTATATAACAAAAGACTGAAACAATCCAAATATCCATTAGTAATGGACAAGATGAGTAAACTATGAGATACAGATAGATAATGGAATACTTATATTTTCAAATGGAAATCAAAAGCTAGTATTTGCCTTAAAAATAAAAATAGTTATTAACAGGTGCAAGGTGGGAATGGAAAAGGATGTAAATGAGATCTTTGAATAGATCTTGTTATGTGCTATCAAATGCAATAATAACTATTTTACATTAAAAAATATTTAATAGAAAAGAAACTCCTACAAACTAAAACAGCCTTCACTATGAGCAAGTCAGAATGCTGCCCAAAACTGAGGACATGACAAAAAAGCTGAGAGAGACCCCTCATTATACACGAGGTTTTCCCTGAGAACAAAGAGATAGTCAACTGAAAGCTGGGAAGAAGTCAGGAAGGAAGAGAATTATTTCCCTCTCCAAAAGGACTTTCCCCAAGGGAAAGTAAACAGTTTGCTTTAGGTTTGGAGAATAAGAGAAATGAGAAAAATAATTCTGAGGGACCCAGGTCCTTTTACAATGATAAAGCAGCAGACTGATGAAACTTGGAAATAGGAGAACTGAGAAAAATCCCTCCAAGGTTCATGAGGCCTCTGACAATGCAAGGCATTGGTCAAAGGCTGGCGGCAGGAATTAAGATGGAAGCTTGTCTCTCAAGCTACAAAAGTGGCAGAAGGTGTGAGTGAGGAGATGGGATCCTAGCAGCTGGAGAGCAAAGAAAACCCCCCTGCAATCCAAAAATCTCACAGGTGGGCTGTATAGCAGAGAGAGAGAGAGAGAGAGCTCTGATGAAAAGAAATCCCTGACACTGCCCTCAAATGTTTAAAGCCAGTAGTGAACTAAAAATAACTAAGAAGGCAACAAACTGTGATCCAGCTCAGCTACAGATTGGCAACATGCCAGACGTAGTGATAAATGTTTCTACAGGTAAATATTATCTAGTCTCTATTTTTATGTACAATTCACAGCACAAAATAACAAATTGTGGTACACACACAGAAGCAGGAAAATATGGCCCATAATCAATGGGAAACAGTTAGTTTGGGTAAATCTGTAGTTAATAGATACAAACTTTAAAATAACTATGATAAAAATATTAGAAAGTCTAGTGAGAAAGATATAGGTAGCATGCATAAAAATATAGTAAATTTCAGGAGAAACTATAAATAATGAAATGGAAAAACTAGAGAGGAAAATGTAGTATCAGAATAATGTATTTTGGGACACCTGGGTGGTGCAGTCAGTTGAGCATCTGAACTCTTGATTTCAGCTCAGGTCATGATCTCAGTGTTGTGAGATCAAGCCCTGCATCAGTCTCCGCACTCAGCACAGTCTTAAGCTGATTGTGGAGCCTGTTTGAGGTTTTATCTCCCTCTACATCTGCCCCTTCCTCCCTCTGTGCATGCACTCTCTCTCAAATAAAACTTTTAAAAAATGTTTTAGATTAATGTAAACATAGATGACATAGTAGAAGAAAATCTCATTGAACTTGAAGGTAGCGGAATAGAAATTGTTCAAACTGAAAAAAAAAATAATTAAAGAGAATCTAAGACTTGGAGGACCATATCTAACAGCTTAATGAAAAATTGGTGTTCCAGAAGAAAAGGAGAAATAATGTAGAAGAAAACCTTGAAAAAGTAATGGCTGAGAACATCCTTAAATTGATGAAAGTTGTAAACCTACAGATCAAAGAAACTTAGTAACCCTCAAGCAGGATAAGTACACAGAAAACTGCATCAAGGAACATCTAATAAAAGTTATGAAAACCAAAGGATATCATAAAAACATACCTCTCTGTTCCTCCTACCTTCCCCAGAGATTATATATAGAGAAAACACAAGCAGGACAGCCAACTTTCCATCAGCAACAGTGAAGGACAAAACACAATGGAACTCCCCTCAAAATTCTAACTGGGGTTGAGGAACGGAAGTCAACCTAAATTTCCATATCCAGAGAAAATATCCATTAAGAATGTAGGTAAAATAATCTGCAAAATGTGGAAGGGGCTAAAGTGTATTATGCTAAGTGAAATAAGACAGAGAAAGGCAAATACCGTATGATTTCATTCATATGTGGAATTTTTTTTTTTTTTTCATATGTGGAATTTAAGAAACAAAACAGTTGAACACAGAGGAAGGGTGGGGGGGAGAGAAGGAGGCCAACCATAAGAGACCCTGAACTAGAGACAACAAACTGAGGGTTGATGAAGGGAAGGTGGTAGGCTAAATGGGTAATCTGTATTAAGGAGGGTACTTGTGATGAGGACCGGGTGTTGTATGTAAGTAATGAATCACTAAATTCTACACTTGAGACCAGCCTTACTATATATATTAACTAACTAGATTTTAAAAATTAAAAAGAAAAGATGTAGGCAAAGTAAAACCATTTAAGATATGCAAAACTTCACATAATTTTATCTACAATAGACCTCAACAATAACAAGTCCAAAAACTCTTGAAACCAAAGGATAAGACATTATATGGAAGCCTAGAGTTGTAGGAAGAAATAAGGAAACAGAGGAGTAAATATGTGAATAAACAGGAAGTACAAAAATACAAAAGAAATTAAATTTCTTTATTACAATACGATTACTTAAAGCAAAAATATGTTATTGAATTCCTAACATATGTAGGATTAAAATATATGACAATAAAAGCATACAAAGTTAGAGGAAATGGGGATCAAGTACTATAATGTTTATATATTGTTCTTAAACTACTATATTACTTGATAGCAAATTGTGAAAAGTTAAAAAAGTATATTTATCTCTAGAGCAATCACAAAAAATAGTAGAAAAATATAGTGAAGAAAGAGAACATGAAATGGATTACAAAAAAATTACTGTTAACCCAAAAGAGGGCAGAGGAGAAACAGAATAAAGAATGGACAGAACAAATAGAAACAAAACATATAGATGTAATAACTGGAAAGAAACCTAAACAAATGAATTGGATACACAACTACACTCAGAAAAAAATATTATTTCAAGTGACTAAACCAGTATTTGGCCTGTATATCAACAATAGAATATAATCCAGGATAAATAGAGCAGCAAAGAAATGTTTTATTTCATTCATTAAACTTCATTTTACTATTTTATTATTATTTTGTAGCTATTTATATAATAGATTAGAGCAAATAAGTACTTTAGTATTGTTAAGGCCAAGACTTTTCATGTAAGAGAAAGGTGATGCAAGTATAAATTTAAATATTCAGGAAAATTTCTTAATGCTAAGTTAGAATTGAAAATATACCATAAACTCATGATTTTTTCAAAACTATTGAATTTTCTAGCCTTATGTGCTGAAATGCTTAGAAGTAATGACAGCCCAATAATAATTAGCACCCCTAATATCCAAAATGTGTTCTCTAAATACCATTATCTAGTAAAAACATCTAGTGTCCTTTGGAGTTGAATAGTTTAATCCAGTTTTAAAACAGAAAATGTAAAAGATGAGTCTGGGAAAAAAAATTAAAAAAAGATGAGTCTGGGACATATTCTGCCAAAATAAAATAAATTTATGAAACATTAACATGAGCCATGTCAAAAATATGTAATAACTAACATGACGGATCAGGCATTTGCCACCTGCTTTTCTCTGATCTATATTGACATACCTGATGGTAGAACAATTGATGTGATGCACTAGAAAGTGCACAACACCACTTATGAATAATCCCTGCTAAAAGAAAAAAGGCAAATCTGAATCAGAGTAAGGGGGTACAAAGTAGCAGTATATATGAGTGTGTGTTGGGAGACCAGTGCTGGAGGAGTTGTAACTGTATAAAAAAAGTGTTCAAGGTAGCTCTTGAGCAGAGATTCAAAGGCAGTAGATGAAACAGTGACTACCCGGGGAAGGATAATCCTGTTAGAGAAACCAAGCACAAAGACCCTGGGATGAAAGCGTCTTTGGAATATCTATAGAGAAGCAATATAGGTGGCAGGTACAGACTGAGCAACAGAGAAACTGTTAGATGAGGTCAGAGATGAAGCAGAGACCCTATCATGCAAAGCCTTGTAAAGGGAACTATTACAAATCCTCCTTTTTAAAAGCAAAGTTACTAATTATACAAAGTTAACATCTGGATCCCTCTCATCTCTTTTACAGTAGATTGAGTTAAACTGTTAAATGAGTCACTTTTCAAAGTTCTTAAGAACTTTGTACCAAAATATCCTCCCTCCCCCTCTTACATACCCACAATTAACAGACAATATATCACAATAAAGAGCTCAAATTCTCACTATTATATCAAACAATGGCTAATTTAAAACTCAATCCATATTTGAATTACACATTTAGGAAATTTTTTTAAAAAAATCCAAATGAAAGCTATACTACACCACTATTATTTAATTACATGAGAAAGAGAATAAATTAATTTATTCAGTGTGGAAGAATGCTGCATGAAAATACTAATTTTCACTAGAGTATTTCTAGAGTTAAAATTTTATGTTACTATCACAGAGCAAAACTTTTACAAGTAATTTGCTTAATTTTTCCTAGAAATAAGGCATTGAGAAAGTCATTTGGCTTATCAAACTGCCTTTGGCACATTTAAGAGAAATCTCAAATACGTATTATATACATTAGCACTGAAAAACATTCACTGAGAGATTTTCCTAATGTATATGACTCTAGGGATGCAGTGATGTGTCTCTAGGTACCTTAAATTTCTGAGAATTAAATCCTCACTTTTGTGACCCTGAAATAGTATATGTTGTCCCACTTGAAAATTAATAACTAAAAATATGTTGATGATTTCAGCTTGCACTTGATTCAAACAAATTTTTATTAGCTCTATTTAGAAGAATTCACAGTTCTTTGGGTCATTTGTCAGATGGTTAAATTCTCAGCTAACATGAAACTAAGGATTTTTCAAAGAAAACCAATTACTGAAAACTTCACTTTAGGTTTTTAAATTGATAGTGTATGGATAATGTCAATTAAAGATACTTTATAGAAATGTACAGTTTTCAAAGCTTCACTGTGAAGGACAATTACAGATTACTCTCTTGAAGATTATAAACAAAAAAATTTTATGAAAAAATCTGCTTATCACTTTATCTGGAAAATCAGTTACTGTGAAACATTCTTCTTTTGCATGGCAAGTATTAAGTGAACTCATTCCTGGCATTCAGTCTTAATAAAAGACATATGTATATATTAAACTTTTGAGCAACAAATCTATGCTTTATTTATTTTTATCACATTTTGGAAAAACAATTTTAAACAGCTGAAGTTTTATATCTAATGAGAAGACATCCAAATCCCCAAAGTCAGGATTTAATTTTGCTTCTTAGAGACTAATATTTAGATGTATGATATGAAATGATATATGCCTTTCTATAACACATAAGTAATGTGGATTAAAATTCTTCACATTATACCTCTACATTCTAGACTGCCAGCACAGCAGCCAAATGACTACATTTATTGCTAAATTTATACCAAGGAGAACAAAACTTCAAGTGGCACCTTAAATTGTATATATTGAAATTAGGCTGATAAGAGCATGAAGTCTCCCTGCTTCTATGTGCTGACACTTTTCAAATATAGCCACAGGGATTTATATTGCAAAGGTAGATAGCACTGTAACCCGTGATGTCAATTCACAGATTAGTTACAATACAATGCATTTAATGGGAATCCCTTACTCATAGTTTGAAAAGAAGCTAAATAGGAATTAATTCTTCCTCTTACTCAATACAAGCATTCCTAGTCTAAATAACATACTGACTAACAAGTTAGACTGACTCTTGAAAGAACTGTAGAAATATTAAACCATCTCAGAGATATATCCAACATAATTTATATATAATATTATATATTATATATATATTATTATATTGTTATTGGTTATAATATATAATATTATATATATAATATATCCAACATAATCCAACATAATTTCCCAAAACAGAAAGAATAAACTTACAAAGTTTAAACATTTACACCCATTAAAAGCATACAGATGCATTCAAGTAAGTAAGCAAATATGACTTGATGTCATAGTGTTTCCAACTACTAATAACTTACTTGTGTGTAATAAATTACTTCTACATACAAAGGACAGTTTGCTTCTTGGTCCAGAGAACTCAAAAAAGCTGAAGATATGTACATTAAAGAGTCAAATAACAAAAAGTAATTGGTTTTGATTTTTAATCTCCATTTGACTGTCTATATGTAATTATTCAACATAAATCCCAGGACTAGAACCTGGAGTTTAGTCTATCTACAAATATTGGATCTAGTGTTTGCACAAAACAGATGATAGATGATAGATGGATAGATAGCTAGATAGCTAGATAAACAGATAGATAAGATATATAGATATACTAAAGTGAATATAGAGTCAATTTTCAGTTAGCTTAGAAAAATAAATTCTGATATTCTATGACAAAATGATTTTCTAAGCCAAAAATAATATTAGCCCAATATCTTATTCTACTACACAAAATAAAGACTCTGGATGATAGCAAAGTTTGTTCAGCATTACAACAGCCCTGCTAATTTATTTTTAATAAATAAATCTAAGTATTTCTTTAAGCTTCATGGTCTTTCCTTTTTAAAAAAAAAAAAAGATAAATGAATTCATTCATGAGAGACACATACAGAGGCAGAGACATAGGCAGAGGGAGAAGCAGCCTCCCCTTGGGGAACCTGATGTTGGACTTGAACCCAGGACCCCACAATCATACCCTGAGCCAAAGGTGCACTGAGCCACCCAGGCGACGCCCCCATTCATCTTCTTTCCTCAGACTGCAAGTTCCATGATGTTGTTTCCAATCATTTTGCAAATGCCTAGAAGAGTGTTCACCCTACAGTTTAAGTGCTTAACAATATTTGCTGACTTAATATCTACCAGATTTGAAATATTAAATTTGATCTACGCAGCCACTATCTCTCTGAAATATATAACTGATATCGAGAACCATACAAACATTGAGATAGTTCAATCTAACAATAGAATGATTAGCAAGCTAGCTATAAAATAAAATAGGATGGTTCACTTATCTAAACATAGGAACACAAAACTTTAAAACTGTACTTCAATTTTTGCTAACCGACTTGTAATTAAACAATAGTGGCCATCACTCCATGGGCAAAAGTCTTCCTGGCTTATTTTGAGACATGAACATTCAAGTCATCATAGTTGCCCCATTTTCTGTATGCCAACCCAATGGGTAGGCCTAACAGGGAGATGGCTGAACTACAGGATAGAATTGTTCTAAGCTGGGAAACAAGTAGGCATCAGAGAGGAACTGAACTTGATGTCAATTTTAAATGGAGAGCAGATGGTAGAAAGTGAGGTCTGTTTCATGCCCAAAACCACCAAAAGAGAAGATAGAGATAAAAGCATATATTCTAAGTCCATTATGATTCTTAGATCTAAATCATCACATGTTTGACAAGCAGGAAGTAGTCGTTTCGAGCAACCTAACCACCTGCAAGCATATCATGAAGTAGTGAAACATTAAATCAATGCCTGGTTAATTCACTGATTTGCTGGGCATTTATTTTCCTTTATCTCTCAGTTATTCCCTGTCAAAGAAATCAATATTTGAAGACACATGATATTTCTTCACACAAGTGGCATACTACTTGCTATCTCTACATGTGTTAATAAAATTACAGAGGCTAAGTTATTCATCAAGGAGGGATTATTCTGCATTTTTTAGTTATTAACATCATTGAATTTGAAAACAATATAACCCAATTCATGCAGATTTTCCAAAACACATATTTTAAAACAATCTCAGTATCACTGGCATTTGCTGACAAATATGAAAAGTTAGGATTTAATTAATACTGGGCTATCAACAAGTAAAGATTTGGGCTTAAAAAGACTGAAAATATTCTTTAAAAGAATAAATACATCTTGATAAATCAATTTCAACTAATACATCTTATTTAAAATCAATGAGAATGTCTTTAATCTTCAATTCATTGTTGGAGTTGCTCTTCCTTTGGTCAGAAGGTATTAGAAAGTTATTCATTCCATGTTAGGACTGAAGCACAGAACATTCTTTAGAGTCAGAAAACATGAAAGGAAAAGGCAAGAAACTGTCTCTTGCAATTGCAAAAAATCTAGTGTTCATTAAACTTGCTTTCTTTAAATTCAGCCTCTGGTAGACTTTTTAAACACGACAATGAAAATTCGCTTTCAAGACCGTGCCCCTTTAAAATATCTCTTTGACTGAAACAAAAGAGAGGTAGTCATGCATCAGTACAATGCCATAATAAAAGCTGTGCCAAGCTGTCATACTTTAACCTGGCATCCCATCATCACAGATAGAAAGGCTATGTGAGATGACAATGTAATGTGTTGCTTGAATGGCATCCCTGAGAAAAATCCAACTGCAGTAGCACATTTTTAGATTTAAATGTGAAAGATTGGTCATTCTAAATATATATCATTGTATTTTTTCATCAAAGTCAACACCTATCTTTGCAACTTAGAGAAGATTGAATGAATAAAATATTCTTGTATTGGCAAACCCCAACATGGACAACTGTATGAGCATTTTTATCCTCTTCTGACAACATCAATGCACCTTGCAAAAAGGAAACCAGATGTTCATTCTATTTAGTGCTATTATAAGTCTGTTTTACAGACTTAAATTATATTCACTGGGGTTTTTTTTTTTCTCAAATGACGATGGCACTGAAGCTTTTGATAATGAAGAAAACATATTTTTATGTGGATTTTTTGGTACTTCTAGCTTTAAATATACAATTTAACATACTTTTAAAATAGAGCATATGGAAATGCTATAATCTGAATTCCAGGCTTAAATAATGGTTCAAAAGCTACCTTACAGTAATTGCGAACCATGCAGGTTACTGAGACTGAGAACTAACAGAAACATAAATCTCTTTGCCGTAATCATACTAACTTTCAGGACTTAAAATTTCCACAGTTAATAGCCCGTTGTTCAGGTTCTACAAAATTTATTCACATATTTTTAAAAGGATTATATCATGAGAATCCTTACTTTTGTGTGACTTGAGGTCATTTTGTATTGAGCAGTATTAAAAATAACACCTGTATAAGTCAGCCAGTGAATAAAAATTAGCAGCAACCAATGAGTTATCTTAGTGTTGCAATTTCTATCTATCCACTTAACTGCATTATCACAGAGGTGATGTCTATGAAAAAGTAAGCACTAAGCAACTGAAGTCTGACCAAAACAATTTAACATCATTCAGCTGTTCTCAAGACAAGAAGAAATTCTAAAGTATTTTTCCTTTGTTGCTGCTTTTCACTTTTATGGGGAGAAGACAAATTATACCTAAAAAAATATGACCTTAGAAACAATCTTCCAAAAAAAAAAAAAAACAAAAAACAAAAAAAAGAAACAATCTTCCACCAATCAGTGTGTTCTTAAACAATCACTTCAATGTCTTAGGGTTCTTTATGTTGGGAGAGCTGCATACTAAAAATTTATTCAAAATGATGGCTTTGGAAAACTTTCAAGATTGCGAAGGATGTGCTGAATTAATAGTGATTAATATGCATCGAATGAATCAGCCAATATTTGTGAATGAGATTCTGAATCCAATTTCTGTAAGAATTAATAATTCATTTAAGATTCGTATGTTCTTCGGCATGTTTTTGAGAAAATTCAGTTAACCAAAATATTTAACTTACCAAAACACAGCAATCCCAATCATGTCTATGAGTTTATTGTACCATGTTGTTGATGAGACGAGAAATGTGTCTAACTTGATGTTAGAAGTAAGGTTTGAGTTCTAACCTTATTATTTTACAAACCACATGTCAGCTTCCTGTCTTGAAGGTTGTGTTAGCTTATGTGAGCTGAACGAGAAGTGAGATGGTTGCCATATTGAAGCAAATTAAGAGATTTGATTTCAAGCTTAGAAAGGAAAATGAGAATTTATAAAGATCTGTAAAGACTTGCATATGAAAGTAACTATTTTATTTTAAAAACAAATCAATTTCATCAAATGTGGAGACAGCTGAACATAATATGTCTGTAGATATTTTTAAATGAACTAAGAAATCCAACTATGTTTCTTATATGGGAAAGCTGCTATGAGGTTACCATAATTTATCATATAAGTCTTTTATCTTTGTATTCCAATGCCAAGCAAAATGCTGAGCTGGAAGTATATACTACCTGTTTACAAATGGAAAAATAATAAGAAAAGTAGACACTAAAAAAAAGCTTTTCGTTATCCCACTTTACATCCATTAGGATAGCTACTGTCAAAAAATAGATGAATAAATGAATACAATATAACAAGTGTTGGAGAAGATGTAGAGAATTGGAATTCTCACACATTGCTAGGGGATAGGTAAAACCGTGCACTGTGGAAGACAGAATGGTGATTTCTCGAAAATTAAACAGGATTATCAGATGACCCAGCAATTCCACTTCTGAGTGTATACCCCCAAGAACTGAAAGGAGGGACTCAAACAGGTACCGACTGTACAGTCTTATCCTACACTTGTGTTGATAGTGGCATTTTTCACAATAGCCAAATGCAACACCCAAAAAGTCCAGTGACAGATGAATGGCTAAAGAGAATATGGCATATGCATGCAATGAAATATTATTCAGGCTTAAAAACAATGAAATTCTGATACATGCTACAATATGAATGAACTTTGAAAACATTATGTTAGGTAAAATAAGGACAAATGTTATGTGATTCGTCTTTTATGTTTTACCTAAGACAGTCAATTTCACAGAGACAGAAAATAAAATGATGGTTACCAGGGGCTAGGGAAATGAGAAAGGGGGTAGTTATTATTTGATAGGGATGATGATAAAGTTCTAGTGATGACTGCACAACAATGCCAATGTAATTAAAGCTACTGAGTTGTGTACTTAAAAATGGCTAAAGTTGTAAATCTATGTTATACGTGTTTTACCACAATAGACAATTATTATTTATAGGATTTTAAAATCAGCTGAAATATCATAATTTGTAGAATTCAGTGATAAGGTAAATTTGAGATAAACAAAAATTGAAAATTCCCATATACCCCAGTAATAATTAAGTTAGGAATATTATGGAAGATTTATGTTTAAATAAACATTTATTAATTTATTTTGAAAATATAAAAATCTTACTATAAATTTTTAAATTGTGGTTATATTTCTATACATACTTATGATGATTATTATATTTATCAACCTAGTCAGTTCCTTTTAATGTTATAATGATGGCATGTACAAAAGAAATGGCTATTGGTTAATATATATTTTTATAAGACATGTAGCCAAGAAAATATTTGACATTTCAAAAATTAACTCAAAATTCTATTTCAGATATATTGCTGTCCTAACCCAAATAGATTCTAACAGAATCCAACAAAATCTTAACTGTATGTAGTAGTTGAGAAATAAATAATTCAGAGTGAAATAAGTAAGTACCCTTTTAATTGAGAGTAGGAGGCAAAGGAGCTACTGGTTTCCCCAGCCTCTATTCTGTTCCTGCCATTTTGGTTGACCCTAATAGGGGATCTTCTCCCCTATTGCCTATCACCTGGTAAACATAGGTAACCACCACTGGGCTAGCAGATGTGGTCATCAAAGATAAAAATGTAAAGACCCTAGCTACTCTCCACATGTACATAATTTATAATTTCCTGACAACAGCAGCAATAATTCTAACCATTACACAATTTAGTCCTTACTATGTATACCAAGTGCTTTTCTGAGGACTTAATAAGTACTTAGTCATCACAATGGTCCGATGTGGCAGGTATTAATATTCTGAATTTATTGATGAGGAAATTGATGTTTGGAGAAGGCAAATCACTGACTCAAAATTCCATCCCAATTAAATGGCAGCTCCTGGATTTGGAACTATCGGAGTCAGCTTCCAACATTCATAATCATAAACACTATCGCACTAATATAACTTAATATCTTAATATAACTTAATATAACTTAAATATCTTTTAAACTACATTAGAGATAGGGGTGTCTGGGTGTCTCAGTTAAATATTCAACTCTTGGTTTCAGCTCAGGTCATGATTAAGCCCGTTTGGCTCTACTTGTCCCTCTCCCTCTGCTCCTCCAACTCAGGCTCCCTCTCTCTCAAATAAGTAAATAAAATCTTAAAAAAAATAAACTACATTAGAGATAACAAAATATTACAGAATTAAAATGAAGGGAAAAAAAGCCCATTTTCATGAAACTTAAATCCACTGTAAACACAGAAATTAAATACATTATAAATTAAGTCTCAAGAACATTATGAAAAGGAACATAAAATATATTAGGGGAACTTATATGAGACTTTCCTATTTGAGACCACAAAAAGTGTCTCAGATCTCTAGAACTGAAAACACAAGACAAGACAGTATGTGAGAGTGTAGACTAACTACAGTAAGTTCTAAAACTTTATAGATTTTCCATTTTGGATGGAACTCTCTTTGAGAATGTATATTCACACTTTCACCTTCCTACGTGGAGTTGTCAGCACACATTCTCAAGATAAAACTGTAATAATGAATATTGGTTATTATACCAGGATGTTGTCAGTAATGTCCTCAGGGTATAATGGGGAACGTGAAGCTCTTTCTTCCTTTATATGACACCCCTCCCCCCAATGGCGTGTTGGTCTAAGTCTTGGGTCTATCAGTCCTCTCATTCTCTTCCTTGCAATGCTGACGTCTCATTACTGTGTTGTATCCCTTTTGTAGCCTCTCTGTCCCAATTCTACTGTCCTGTTTCTAATGTATCACTGGTAAGGAAACCCGATAATCAAACCCACTAAAAAGAGGCATAAGATAAAAATGGATAATAGTATGAGCTGGAACTCTCTGAACATTTATTTTACTGATTAGAGAGTTATTTACTTCCACTAACACTTCCAGATTATGTTTTAGGTATGGGAGTTGCTGATCTATTCTGTAATACCACATATAGTTGACTCTCACTGGAAGAACACAGAGGTTAGGGGCGTTGCCATGCACTGCCCCCCCACGGTTGAAAATCCACGTATAACTTTCAACTCTCCAAAAGCTTAACTACTAACAATGTACTACTGACTGGAAGCCTCACAGATAGCAAAAATAGTCAACACATATCTTGTATGCTATATGTATTATATGTTGTATTCTTACAATAAAGTAAGCTAGGGTAATGAAAATGTTATTAATAAGAGGACCATGCAGTTCAAATTCATATTGTTTGAAGGTCAACTGTAGTTGATAACATAATCTCATGAAGATTCTACAGAATAAATTCTATCTCCTGATTATATGTTGAATATAGAGCCATACTTTTCCTACATGATTGTAATATTCTTAAGTCTACATTTCAACACATTTACCAAAATAGAGTCCAATTCAAGCAGTCTACCAAATCTACACAACAAAACCAAACTCACATTATGTATATTCACTGTCATATAAGTGCACACATATTCAAATTGTACATAATTTTTCTCAAGTTGAAAATTTTGCAAATGTGCTTTGTTATATTTCCTTATTTAAATGCTTGGTTTTTAACTTCTTTTGCATATCCAGGCTAAAAGTAAATAACTATTATATTTTGTTTTTTAAGAGAAAGCAGATGAATAGTTAACTTTATAAGGGCTGAAGTCAGGGACACCAGCTGCAAATATTTTATGCTCACTGATGTGTCTCCTTTCCAAAACTCCACTTGTGCCAACAGAGTAAAATAAATGCCCTTGGATCTCTCCCTCTCGCTCCCCTCCCCCCACCATCTTTCCTTTTTCTCTTCCTTTCTCTCTCCTTCCCTCCCTCTCTCTCCTTCTCTCCTTCCAGATAAATGCCAGTCATTTGGCCAGGGCTAACTCACAGAAGGTACAGCAGGCACAGATGGTACTAATGCATAAATGTAATCTAGTAAAAGAATGCCAACGCCAACCCAGAAAAGATTCCAAATAACTGCAGTGCACTTACAGGAAGTCTGTGATTGGCAAGGTTAAAGCTGCAACTGCGAGAGCTCACTATTTGTTCCCAGATCAACAATAGAAATTTTTGAGCAAGTAAGCATATTTAATTCATCTTATTTGCCACAAATGTATTAACTTAGATGGTATTTAGATGAATGAGATATCCTTAGAAAGAATACAAAAAGGGGATAATGTCTTTAGTGCACCTGCCTGAACACAGTCACATATTCATATGTATCTGGGTATCTAGAGACTCTTCCCACCCATTCTCTATTCCCTAACTTCATTTTGTTTTCTTTATAGTTCTTGTTACCTGAAATTACTGTTGGCTGCCTATTAATATACCAAATATGCTTCCCCCAGTTCCTCTTATTATATCATTCTTCACAGGACTTCACATTCCATAGTTAAATCTTTGTTTTCTGTCTCCTGAGCTACAGGTAAACTCCCCAAGAGGAGAGGAGAGACTTGATCTGTCTTCTTTACTGCTGTCTCTTAGTACACAGTAATAAACTGTTGGTTGAATGATTATCAAAGAAAAATAAAGGTACTCAGATATAACATATGCTTACATGTTAAAACTCTTCTGACACACATTCAAATTTATTGTAAACTGCTAATATAACATTCCTTGAAGATTGTCTTAAAAAAAGAGAGAAAATATTAAGTCAAATCACCATAATCTGGAATGTCCATCAAATATCCATTATAAAGGCATATTCCTTAAATGAATTCATCAGTTGATTCTAAATACAAACAAAACATTAATAAAATTACCTTTGCTTGGTAATCCTATCTGTGTCTATCTCATAGTTAAGTTTGTTTCATGAAGACTGCCACCAAGAGGAGAAAAGGGTTAAACATTTAATGTGTGATTCAGTTAGCAAGAGCAGAAAGATGAGTGAAGGAGACATTCCAGGAGGTAGAACAGAGGTGCAGAAAGAATTTCCTTGTGTGATTATTTAAATGGCTCACAACAACTCTTAATGGCATAAAGGAGTGGTGCGTTTTCCTTGGAAAAAGACTTTCCTTCCTAATTTTTCATTATAAACTATTCATATTCTCCTCAAATATACTGACCTTGCAATAAAAGTCATCACTGCTACATGAGTTATAATGGTGTCCTTCCCATCATTGAAAAAATGATTAAATTATCCAAACATAGAGGTTCCTAAACTGATTATAGTAAAATGCTTGGTAAAATGTTGCATGATTGTTATCATAAAAACCATGTAACAATATAAAGAATGATAATCATATAATTTTAAAGAAGGCTAGAAATCAGTATATGATTTCATTTATACTTTAAAAACAGGTTGAGAAAAAGTTTGAAGTAATACTTTAATAGTTTTGGTTTGTATGATATGAGACAATATTTTCTTCATCTCTGCCAAAAAACTTTTGCAAATTTTTCTTAATGAGTACATATTTGCTCTGTAATAAGAGACATTTAAAAGAAAACTTGCTACCTTATTTATTATACCCACCTTCCACATACACACACAAAAATGGAGTTACTTTTTCTCAGTCTTCCCACCAAATCAAATTATTGGAAGAAACCAAATAGCTGCTGATAATTTTAATTTTTTCTCAGATATAAGAGGCATGTTAAAAAAAAAGTGTATGGAAAAAGCAACAGAAAAGTGCTTCTGGGACAAGAGTATCAGCAAATGACTGTCAATACTTTTGAGTAAGATGAAAGGAGTGGAAAGAATGGAGGCTTTTGGGGGGCACCTGGGTGGCTCAGTTGGTTAAGCAGTGGACTCGTTCAGCTCAGGTCATGACCTTGGGGTCCTCGCATCAAGCTCCATGTTGGGCTCTGCCTTCAGTGGGGAGTCTGCTTGAGGATTTCTCTCTCTCTCTGCCCCTCCCCCTGCTTGTGTGTGCATGCTCTCTCTAAAAAATAAATAAATCTTTAAAATAAATAAATAAATAAATCTTTAAAAAAAAAAGAATGGAGGCTTTTTTTGTCTTTGAAAACCAAATCTGCCATTTGAGAGTCATCTGACCTGGAACAACTTATCTCTTTCACCCTATTTTACTTATTTATAAAATGTGGGAAGTTGTAGTACTGCCTCATAGAGTGAGTGGGTAAACTGCAGGCTTGCACATGAAGCTCCATGTTGGATACTTGATAAACACTAATAAACACCATTCCTACTGCTGCTACTACTCCTACTACTATTTCTATCTAACAAAGATGAACTGGCAAGTAGTTTGATGCATGGAATTATTTTATGTATAACTTCAAAGGAGATAATAGAGAAAAAAGAACCTTCATTAGTCAGGCTCCAAACCAAAGAAATACTTATCTACTGAGAACTTCTTTCATACACATAGTTGTTGGAGAGAGATCCTGCATGAGTTCCGAGGACTAACTCTGAGCATTCTAAGAAAACAAGAAAATAGCGCTGGCCATTGCTAAAAAGAGACAGGTTTAGGGGCATCTGGGTGGTGCAGTTGGTTGAGTGTCAGCCTCTTGGGGTTGTGATCTCAGGATCGTGAGATCAAGCCTCCTGCTGGGCTCGTGCAGCATGGAGTCTGCTGACGATTCTCACTGCCTCTCCCTCTGCCCCTTCCCCCCTCTCTAAAATAAATAAATAAATCTTAAAAAAATAAAAAATAGATAGGTTTATAACATGCTCCTAAAATTAAAACACATGCCCTCCCTTGGGAAGGATTAAGATTTTAAAAATTATATGTTCCTGCTTTTTTTTTTTTTTTTAGGCACCACCTTGGCCAATTATGACAAGCACCCTTTCTTCCAGTTTGACTCAGCTTGACCAGCACAAGGTGGGCTGGATTTCAATGCCCCTCCATTACTTCCTCGGTTTCCACCTTTACGTGAAACACACTTTGCTCAACCAGAAACAGCATTCCTGAAATTATATGGACTAGAAAGGAGTATGCTGTGTCCACTTGTGTCTACACAAGTGGCCACTTGGTTTTGGAAGGAACACTGGCCATTTCACATCACTGCGATTATATGTAGTGCATTTCTGTCATGGTCTAGCTGTTGTATAGCCATTTTAAAGGGTGACACTTCAGTCGGTATGCTCTCAAGAGATGACTCAGTTTCCAATAGGATCTCTCTTCTTCAACTACAAGTACATTTCCCCCACCCCCAAAAAGGACCAAGAGCTATGATCCCATTCTAGGGTTGCAAGAAAATGTGATTTACCGGGATTTGCCATATTACCACCTAATTACAGATCACATGTTCTAATATTGAGATAGCATTCAGTTCAAAATTTAGGAAGTAACTAGACATTATTGCCAGTATTATTATGATGTTACTTTTTAAAGGGGTTCAGTGGTTTTCAAATACTACAAATGATAAAACTGAGTCCATTATAATTATGATGATATAATTATTGAGGTGTATATGTATATATTTATTTTTGCTGGATTTAATCTCTAATCAGATCAATTTTGAAATGATATAATGCTATTTAATTGTGCTATTTTCAGATCTTCTGTCATCTGAACCTGGCTACTCTTTCAAAACTATTACAATTCTTTTTTCCGAAGTCAGCACTATAATTGGTAGCACTACATTAGTACTTTGAGACATCCTGTTACAAGTAGCTTAATCTCACATCTAAAACCCAAATGAACAGCCCAAATGTTCTCACATTTTTCTAATTCTATTAAAGTTTCTTTTCCTTTTAAGATGATTTATTTCCTCATAAAAGTTCAGGTATAATTGCTGATGGAAAAAAATAGTGAGATATTTCAACAGTATTCAAGTTGGTCTCAGGGACTGGACAATGATACAAAGGAAATAAAAATCCTTTATCAAACCTAAAGATAGTAAAGAAGAAAAAAACTAACACATGAAATAATTAGAAAGCAATTAACTTTAAAATGATTGCACAATATTGAATATAATTCACTTTAAGCTCCAGTTATTTATTGCACTGCAGATTATAATGACCTTTGCACTTAAAATCAAGGTACAATAGTACTATCCATGGTTTGGATACTACTTATCTATAAGCATGCTTATATACACAAGGGGACTATCTAACAGTAAAAATTATACTTTTATTTTCTTTTTGCTATCTTTTATAGACTTCGAGGAACAAAGTCAGCAAGTAATGAATAATTTGATTATGTGTTCACTCAATCATTTGAAGGCATTTCTCATTTTAATCTTTGGTTACAAAGAAGAAAAATGTACTGATGATCTCTTTACTCTTAAGAAATAAATGAATTGGCCCTAATTTTATGCAGTTTAAAAACACCCATAAACTTAATTAAGCTTTTAACTCAGTTATAGAGAATAGGAATCAATCACTATAGTCTCAAAAGTAGCATTAAGAAAACAAGGTGCCCATTTCAGTTTCTTAATGAGCCAATTATCAGTAATAGGAAAACCTCAAAAGATTCAGATTTGGCTCAATTAAGTTCCTTGAAAACTAATCTCGTATAACTATCTAAAACAGAACAGAATAGAGCAGAAGAGGAAATTCTCTGGAACACTGCAGTATCCATAAAGGTTTAGGCGTTTCTGATTATCGACATTTGGACATATTTTCATCAAAGTTCTCATTGTAGCACATCCACAAAAATTATCCATTTGCAAGTGACCTTTTTTTTTTTTTTTTTTTTTTTTTTTTTTTGCCACTTACTTGGGCTACTTCTTCCCAACTCTGACGTTGTGACTTATCTACCCTGATGGAGCTGTTGCCTAGATTGTGCAATTCTCAAAAAATACATCGCTGTTTCATTATCCAAACTAAAAATAGAGAAATCATCAAATGTTGTGTGTCACTAACAAAGTACAACTTGAGGAGTTAGGTATCTATAGAGCCATTTGTTTATACTGAGCACTAACTGTATACCTAGCACTGTGCAGGTATTCTTTAAGACCCCCTAATACTACTGAATAATTCATTGCTTTTCAATAAAAACAAGAAATAATATTTTGACAGCTGGTTACTATTTCATTCTCGTTTTTATTCATATGACTGTCTTACCTAGTCCTTATTTTTAGGAATTTGTTGTCTCAGCTATTTTGCAAAACCTTCCATGAAGTTGATTATAAACATCACTATTGTCCATTTAGACAGAGATTGGTCACAAGGAAAGAACACTGAGCAAAATGGCAAGTAATCTCGCTGAGTCTGAAGGCAAAATGTCATTCATTTCTGAGTTTGAATCAAGCTAATTAAAACCTGCCAGAGGCTTTGCAAAGCCTAACATCACTGGTAGGGCTACTCATACAAATTAACAAAATATTTTACTCTCGAGGATTATCTTTGTGAAATGCAGAACGGTGATGGAAAAGCAGAGAAAAGAAGGGAGCTCTAGAATTCAAACCCATTAAATGTATCCAAAATGCTTCTGTATTTTCATGGCAACCTCTCTATAACCAACTCAGTCCCTACAGAACAATTTAAATAATGCTGAGAAAGTAGTACATTACCTTAAGTCTTGCTACTTTGTTATCCGTGGTGGTTAATATATTGTATTATATGTAGGAATAATTACTACTGTTATACTCATTAAAAGCCACTAAATCACAAGACCATTTTAAACTGCTGCAGTAGGAGAAAAATGTTCCGATTTTTACAGTATCATAGTCTGGCACCACCCCCAAAAGAATGATGTACTGCACTGCTTGGGGGGAAAACGTGAACATGAGTTCTTGTACTTAAGTGTATATTTCTAATTTGTGTGACAAATAAAAGGTTGTTTTTTTTTTTTTTTGAGCCTACACACACACACACACACACACACACACACACACACACAGCCTACTCTATGCCTATCACAATATAAAAGCAAGCCACTGGCCTAAGCTGTAGCCCATATGGTTGTTATACATACCCTTGTGCGTTTGGGATAACATGCTTTGTGTTGGCAATTTTCATTTCAATGGCCTATTAATCTTTTAAATACATTAAGCATGTCCACCACTGCTGCCAGACTCCCTGCCCCTTGGATTCTCTTTCCTTTTAAGGGAAGCCAGAGGTTGCAGCAGAGTGACTCTTGCCAATGGGACGATAAAGAAATTCAGTTAAAATTACAAAGTTGTTTTGTAATTGCCTGAAGACATGACAATTTTCTACGCTTAAGCTTTCTAAAATTAAGCCTAAGTGCTTTTCAAACAGGTCATTCTAGGTTTTTAAAACATTATGTGACTTATTTAACTCCTGAATCTAGATGTGGTTTCCAGCAGCTTTACTGGAGACAGACTCATCCATCGCAGAGCTGCTTTGGGGAGAGTGGGTCTTCTTTCTGCCACATGCCTTCTGCAGGGCACCACCCACTGAAGGGAGGGATGAGAGAGCAGGTACGTGGAGATCTCTTGCCCAATGAGAAGTCAACTTAGTACGTTAAGCAATGTGTGCAGAAGTTCAATATGGAGATCTCTTAGAGGTATGCCTCAGAGTTTCTTTATATAGCAGTAGTTAACCTAAATATGGAATCATCTTATTCCTCAAAATCCCCATTATAATTTCAGCTTCCAGATCTTCATGTCATACAGTACTCATATCATCTTATCAGAAGAAACGCACTGATTTCCTAGGTCAACCATTACCCATCTTATTTCATTGGAAGAAATGCACTGGTTTCCTATGTACTGCAATTAATGGCTAAAATAGTTGGTAATATTTACTGAGTGTTTACTCCATCACAGGCAACGAAATGAAGTAGGGTATTTATATGACATAACATAAAGCCAGGGAGGCAGTTTTATGTTTTCTGCCTTAAGAAAACTACTATCTGTTGATGTGAGATCCTCAATACAAGTTAAACTGAAATACTCAGTTTTTATTAGGTACCTTTGTATCAGAGCGTTCAGACTCATTTTGTGGTGTTCCTCTGGCACTCCTCCAGGGGATTTAGCCATCCTGCCTCTGGTATAATGAGAATGAAGGAAGGACCCCATGTGGTCAAGAAGGTCTGAATTACAAAAACTAGAACCCAAAATACATTTATTCTGGCCATCATAAATAGGCCTTACTTTAATGTATTTGTTCTTATACAAAAATACATATCCCAGATTTTGTCACTACATAATGACCTAAAATTTAAAAAAAAATAAAAACAAAAAAAGCTGAAAAGGGGGGAAAGTAAGCTCTTCTAAAGCAGAATATGTAAAGTGGGAAAATGCAGTTAGAATGAGATTAAGAAACAGAAGCTGCCAATTTGGGAAATATAATAATTATCATGGTAAAAATAATAACAGCAAATATTTATTAAGAACTTTCTGGATTTCAGTCCCGGGGCTATGTGCTGTACTATCTCATTAAATCTCCAAACAACCCCTATGTGATAAAGTGCTATTATATAACAATTTCTACTTTAAATATTGAAAAAAGGAAAATGAGTTTTAGAGTACCTCAGAATGTGTTTCAGGGACACCTTATGCAGTTAAAGTGAGACTAAAAGTAAGGTCATGTCCCCCTGTAAACAGACTCTAAGGGAACTATCTGTCTTCAAAATGTTCACTGGGAGTGCTTTTAGAAACAGCCCTGCTTCTGCGAGGGAAGTAGGACTGGGCAAAGCGAGAATCTATGTTGTGTTCCAGTTTCAGGAGACCTCACCCACATCACCAGGGAGTGGGAAGTGGGACTGGCCCTTCAAATTGCTCTGAACTGAGGACCCCCACATCAATCAGTCCCTGAATGTGGGTGCCCTCCTCTGTTCCTGTTGAACCATTAGAGGAAATAGTTTTCCTATAATTTTCATGAACTTCTCAATGGAAGGAAGGAAGGAAGGAAGGAAGGAAGGAAGGAAGGAAGGAAGGAAGGAAGGAAGAATGAGCATAGGGGACGAGAGAAAACCCAATTTTCGTTTTTTAACTGAAGGCATTTATTTTTCAGGATGGTTAATGCCACCTAAAGGTATACATACCAGATAGTTTATATCCTACTCCTAAAACATTAGACAGCAGGTACCATATAAAATAGAAAAGGGCACAATGCTCTATCTCTTTTCTTATTAAAGTGAAGATTCATATACTCACACAGACAATATTTCAAATTGCTATGAATCTCTACTATGTGTGAAATGCTTGCTTCTTCTGGCCACAGAAGCAAATAGGGACGAACTATAATAACTGAATGGTAATCCCTATTTCTTAGCCAGATGGGGCTATGTTGAGACCGTTGAGAAGAGGTACCCAGGACAGAAGTTCTTCCCATTGGAATCATCCTCCTTCCTTCAAATTTGGGGCTCAGTGGATCATTCACATCTTTCACATCTAGTCTTATTTTAGACTAGCTGATGTAAACAGGGAAGAAAGTTCACAGAAGCAAAACATGACACTAGAAAAAAAAAGATAATTATGCAGCTCTGCACTGCTACCTCCTCTTAAAGCCGAATTTGTTCTTATATACTGTTTCAATCAGGTAAACATGATTATTTGGGCAGCAAGGTCCTATTTACAACAAAGATTGGTTTGGCTTGACCATCATTCACGTTTTAAGCACTACAAAGAATAAACAGCAAGATAAGCTCATAATACAAACAATATAAAATTGTTTATTTTGTTCCAGTAGAACATTTTCTAACCTAGGGCTTCTAAACACCCTTACTATGGGTGATGTCGAAAACACTTCCTGCACAAGCAGAGATCTGTGTTTCCTTTGCCACAGACAATAAATCTTTAGTGTCTTCTCCTGATAAGCATCACTCCACTTGCTCTCAAGAGGCAGTGTATGTCTCTCTTGCCTTCCCCCTCACCTAACAAGGTCACTGTTGAGTGATGATACAACTTACTGCAAAAACGTACACACATGCACAATAATTACCTACTATAAAGTATCTTGTCAGTATATCACAAAACTCTTATAAAAGGTTGCTTTCCAAACAATATATAAACTTAATATCACAAATATAAATTTGAATACGTCTATCTAAAAACAGATTTCTGTCCTCTCTATTCATTAGCATTATAAAATTATACTTTATCCAGAAGGCACATAACTGAGAAATTAATTTTAGCTTCAGAGAAATTGACCTACTTTTCCTTGAGTGATAACCTGGGAAGTAAAAAATAAATAAATTACTAGTCAACTGCATTCACTTCTAGCTTGCAAAACCAAAGCCTTTATCAGTTACTGAGAAAAACAATGGCAAAAATGTGTAAGGTGGAAAATTTTGTTAGCCTCACTAGCTTTTTTTCAACCAGAGTTCCATGAGTGCCTTAAGATCTTTGGAGGCATCTATTTGTATATGATAGACAAACTTCTCACCCAAGCCTTATGCTCACTGTATGGCATCCTTGTGAGAATGAAAAATCATCCCTTAAAATATTTCCTGTTCTGTGATTCAGATAAGAAGACTCAACTGAAAATTTCAGTTTACAAAAAAAGAAAAGGTTCAGAGAGGTTATATAACTTGCTCAAGGCCAAACAGCTGGTAAATTCAAAAGCTGATATTTGAATCTGGACTTTTGACAATAAAGCTGGGGTAAATCACATAATGAACACAAGGCATGCATTATTACAAATTTCAGGCATGACTTATTTTGTTTTCTTAAGCTGTCAAATTAAGATACACAGAAATTCAGAAGCACATTTTAGACTAACTCTCTTAAGTAAAATAAACCATAACAGATGCCTATGAGTAAGGTCTTAAGCAACACAAAGATAATACAAGTCTTTTTTAAAAAGTCACATTCTTCAATCTCTGGAACAAAGCAATTTCTAAACCCATTCAATAAATATTGTAACAATATTATAATGACTTAAAATCATGATGGAAGTCCTTTCCATTTCAGTAACAAAGGAAGGAAGGAAGGTAGGAAGGCAGGAAGGCAGGAAAAAAGAAAAGAGAAGACAGCAAAGCAAGGAAGCAAGGGAGGGAACAAGGAAGGGAAGGTGGGAGAAAGAAAAGAAAATTGTCCTTGGAACAATTATTCAGATCTTTAAATTAAAACAAAGTTTTTAATATCAGCATCATAATACCCTCCGTACATGATTTATACCCTTTGGACTTAGTCATCATCTTTCCTTTGAGTCCTCTTTCATTCTCTGATTTCCACTTTAGATCTCCAGTATCTTTAGCAGGACAAAGAGAGCCTCTACATCCTTTGGCCATGCTTCATGTTCAGAAAATATTATCCCTGAATGTCTTGCTATTATTTAAAGACAAAGGAAATTAGCTTCCAGTATGGATGACAGAATGAAAATGCTTCAATTAAAGTGTAAAGTGTGTCTGAACATCATGAGAAGAACGGAAAGGCAGAAGACACAGGAACCCACAAACAGGATGAAAGCGCAGGCGCTAACGTGGGTTTGGTACGTTGTCACCTGATATTCACATGTCTGGGATGACTAAGAGCTGTCTGTTAAATAGAGGATGACAGGTAGTAATTATTTTAATGCAATACATTGTGCACTAAACCAAGATGGCTGGGATAAAGTGTCACATGCAGGTCATTAATGATGACAAGGGCTGGATTCCGCTGCAGCAGCTGTCACTGTACCAGGTGGGCAACCCTACTGCCATACTCCTTATCTCTATGGAGGTCCTTCCTGGGAAAGTGCAGGCTGATACAGCAGGTTAGGAAACATATGTAATCACAGATACAGAAACAGGCACATAAAACCTCAGTGTGCACCGTGTGCCCCAAGAATTTACTTCTTGGTGGAGTATGTCATCATAAAGCACTAACTGCAGGGTACTGTAAGTGCAAATGTTGACGTCATCAAACTCGGAGTTTGAACTGTGAGTTTAAACAAACCACTGCTTGATCTTTGTTAAATTCTTTTGTGCATAGCAGAGAACCTACTTTTTATAAGGGTTAAATTAAAAATGGAATGCAACATAGCTGGCACATAGAAGGTATGGGATAAAGTTTAGTTATCTGCTTAGCCACGGAGTATTTTGGTTAAGTCTAGATTAAGACTTACTGTTAGGGAACGTGTGTCACTCTTAAAAGTTTTGCTGAAAATACATCAACTTACAAGTAGTATAACTTATGAATTATAGACGTATATTTTAAAAATAAGGCATGCAAGTGATGACTATATTTAAATGCTTAGGAAAGGAAAAGAATGGCTATCATATCAGTATTGTCCTTTTTAAATATGCAAGTCTATAAAATCACTAACAAATTTCTTTAAAAATTCCCACTCAATATTCATTATCTTACTCACTATGTTACATTCTTTTTTAACTGAACAATAATCCTAAGATTCTTTGTTGGATCATCAATCTTAGAAATGGTTGTAGAATATGAATATGGTTTAATATGGTTGTAGAATATATGCCCCCAATTCCTTTATCATATCTTCATTCATTACTCTTTCCCCCAATTTATTTAAGACTTCAGTAGTTACTATTTATACCATTCCTATCAACACATCAAATATCATTATTAGCATGAGTCTGTAACACTGTTTTCATATCCAACAGTTCACAAGAACCTACAGACCCTCATCTTTCAATTATTACCCATGTTCATTTATGAAACTCTCATTGCTTTAGAAGCACAGCCACATCACCAGTAGCAACATATCCCCACCTCTTAATTTCTAAAAAAAAAAAAAAACAAAAGTAGGAAGTATGTTTAAATGCTCATGTTTTTCAACACAATGAAAAAGAAAAATTCTGGCATCAACAATTTTAAAAATCAAATAGTCACCTGTATGGCAGTAACATTTTTATTTTTTTTTATTATTTTTACAACATTTTTAAAAATCAAATGGTCACCTGTAATCTTATAAACCATATAATTGAATTAGTACAATTAATTATTCCTTTGTTTTCCATTTCTGACTCCTAAAAACATTCTAAAAACAAAGCAGGATATGTTTGGAAAGGATGAGAAAAGTGTTTATTCTAAATATTGTGACTGAAGCTTTAAAATTTGGTTTATATGGACATTCTTCTTATGCCTTCAATTATAACATTAGTATCTTTATATGGGCGGAAGCACATAGAATGATATCTTGGGAACAAGAAAGACTTATCATTTCTTACAGTTTGGTAAAGAGGTATTTTCTTAGGACATAAAAACGAAAATAATAATGTCAGCAGGCCATGACACAAACATCTTTTAAGATTCCTCATTGAAAATGGAATCAAAGACAGCTTTAAAATGAGTAAGCCCTGACCTTCAACATGACATGTAAGAAACCTAAGAACCAATACATTATGTCAGGAAAGTCCACAGCACTGATGGCAGGCAGAGGAAGAGGAAGCAGACCTTGACATGTTTAACTTTCAGTTCACTACTTATATGCTAGGGATTTGCCTTAAAACTAATGGCTAGCTACCCAGTTGCTTCAATTTTCACTACTGTACCCGAGAAGAGAGACACTTGAAAAATTACTGTAGTGAGGTCTTTAGTAATAATCTGGGCATACTATTTATAGCTAGATCAAAGGATAATTTTGACAAATCGAATCAGTTGCTACATAGATCAAAATGAGAGCTGAAGCAAGAAAGGATGATCAAGAAAATAAACAGTAGATTTAATGTAAATTTAACTGCAGTCTAAAACGATGATGATGAATTCTGAAAAAAAAAAAAATTTAAACCTATATAAAAAAGTAGGTTTTAAGAGGGACTATAAATAATAAATTACAAGACTGTGCAAACAGTCCCTGAAACTAAAAATTATGGGTTTTCTATAGTGAATATGAATTTTGATACCAAGCATACTTGGAAAATTTAATTGGGGACTGTGTAATAATCTAAGTGTCTGGGTAGAACTCTCCTTTTTAGTTTGATTTTATAGATCAGAAAAAATGATTTTAAAAGTTTAATATTATGAGTAACCTGTTAAATTGACCATAACAACATCTTTCCAAATATGTCTCCTGAGGCAAGGTAAGCAACAGCAAAAAAATAAATGGGATTGGGACTACATCAAAATAAAAAGGACAGCAAAGGAAACAACCAACACAACTAAATGACAATCTATGGAATGGGCAAAGATTCTGCAAATGACATAGCTGATAAAGGGTTAGTATCCAAAATATACAAAAAAAACTTATACAACTCAACACCAAAAACCCCCCAAATGATCCAATTAAAAAATGGGCAGAAGGCGGGGCAATATGGTGGAAGTGTAGGATCCCCACGTCATCTGTCCCCAATATTACCTAGATAACTTTCTAGTAACTCTGAAAACCTATGAATTTGGCCTGAGATTTAAAGAGAGAACAGCTGGAACACTACAGAGACAAGAGTTTGTGCTTCTAACAAGTACAACTCATTTTCAGCCAATCTGCACTGAGCAAAATGACTAGAAAGAAATCACCACAAATGAAAGAATCAAAAACAGTACTCTCTGCCACAGAGTTACAGAATTTGGATTACAATTCGATGTCAGAAAGTCAATTCAGAAGCACAATTATAAAGCTATTGGTGGCTCTGGAAAAAAAGCATAAAGGATTCAAGAGACTTCATGACTACAGAATTTAGATCTAATCAGGCCGAAATTAAAAATCCATTAAATGAGATGCAATCCATACTCGAGGTCCTTACAACGAGGGTTAATGAGGTAGAAGAAAGAGTGAGCAACATAGAAGACAAGTTGATGGCAAGGAAGGAAGCTGAGGAAAAAAGAGAAAAACAATTAAAAGATTAAGGAAAAATAAATGACAGCCTCAGAAGGAAAAAATCTATGTTTAATTGGGGTTCCAGAGGGCGCCGAAAGGGGCAGAGCACCAGAAAGTGTGTTTGAACAAATCATAGCTGAGAACTTCCATAACTTGGGTAGGGAAATAGGCATTCAGATCCAGGAGATAGAGCGATCTTGCCCTAAAATCAATAAAAACCTTTCAACACCTCGACATTTAATAGTGAAACTTGCAAATTCCAAAGATAAAGAGAAAACCCTTAAAGCAGCAGGACACAAGAGATCCCTAAATTATATGGGACGAAGTATTAGATTAACAGCAGACCTCCACAGACACCAGGATCACACCCTGGGCTGAAGGGAGGCACCAAACTACTGAGCCACCCAGGGATCCCCCCATGCATATTTTCAAACCATACTGCCTTGAAACTAGAACTCAATCATAAGAAGAATTTGGAAGAAACTCAAACACATGTAGGTTAAAGAGCATCCTCTTAAAAGATGAATGGGTCAACCAGGAAGTTAGAGAAGAGAATGAGAATGAGAATGAAGATACTACCATTCAAAATCTTTGGGATACAGCAAAAGCAGTCCTGAGAGGGAAATACATCGCAATACAAGCATTCCTCAAAAAACTGGATAAAACGGAAATACATAACCTAACCTTGCACCTAAAGGAACTGGAGAAAGAACAGCAAATAAAACTTACACCAAACAGAAGAAGAGAGTTAATAAAGATTTGAGCAGAACTCAATGAAACAGAGACCAGAAGAGCTGTGCAACAGATCAACAAAACCAGGAGTTGGTTCTCTGAAAGACTTAATAAGATAGATAAACCATTAGCCAGCCTTATTAAAAACAAAAGAGAAAAAGACTCTAATTAATAAAATCTCATGAAAAAGGAGAGATCACCACCACTACCAAGGAAATACAAACGATTTTAAAAACATATTATGAGCTGCTATGCACCAATAAATTAGGCGATCTAGAAGAAATGGACGCATTTCTGGAATGCCACAATCTACCAATCCTGGAACAGGAAGAAACAGAAAACCTGAACAGGCCAATAACCAGGGAGGAAATTGAAGCAGTCATCAAAAACCTTATAAGACACAAAAGTCGAGGGCCAGATGACTTCCCAGGGGAATTCTATCAAACGTTTATAGAAGAAACAATACCTATTCTACTAAAGCTGTTTGGAAAGATAGAAAGAGATGGAATACTTCCAAACTTGTTCTATGAGGCCAGCATCACCTTAATTCCAAAACCAAAGACCCTATCAAAAAGTAGAATTATAGGTCACTATCCCTGATGAACACAGATGCAAAAATTCTCACCAAATACTAACCAATAGGATCCAACAGTACATTAAGAAGATTATTCACAATGACCAAGTAGGATTTATCCCCGAGATGCAAGGCTGGTTCAACACTCGTAAAGCAATCAATGTGATAGATCATATCAACAAGAGAAAAAACGAGAACCATATGATCCTCTCAATAGATGCAGAGAAAACATTTGACAAAATACAGGATCCATTCTTGATCAAAACTCTTCAGAGTGTAGGGATAGACGGAACATTCCTCAGCATCTTAAAAGCCATCTATGAAAAGCCCACAGCAAATATCATTTTCAATGGGGAAACACTGGGAGCCTTTCCCCTAAGATCAGGAACAAGACAGGGATGTCCACTCTCACCACTGCTATTCAACATAGTACTAGAAGTCCTAGCCTCAGCAATCAGGCAACAAAAAGAAATAAAAGGCATTCAAATTGGCAAAGAAGAAGTCAAACTCTGACTCTTTGCAGATGACATGATACTCTACATAGAAAACCCAAGAGTCCACTCCAAGATTGCTAGAATTCATACAGAGTTCGGCAGTGCCGCAGGATACAAAACAATGCCCAGAAATCAGTGGCATTTTTATACACTAACAATGAGACTGAAAAAAGAGAAACTAAGGAGTCAGTCCCATTTACAATTGCACCCAAAAGCATAAGATATCTAGGAATAAACCTAACCAAGAGGTAAAGGATCTGTACCCTAAAAACTACAGAACACTTCTGAAAGAAATTGAGAAAGACACAAAGATGGAAAAATATTCCATGCTCATGGATTGGAAGAATTAATATTGTGAAAATGTCAATGACCCAGAGCAATTTACACATTCAATTCAATCCCTATCAAAATACCATGGACTTTCTTCAGAGAGTTGGAGGAAATCATCTTTTTTTAAATTTTTTTAAAAATTTGTTTATTTATTCATGACAGACAGAGAAAGAGAAAGAGAGAGAGACAGAGGCAGAGGGAAAACCAGGCTCCGTGCTGGGAGCCTGACGTGGGACTCCATCCTGGGTCTCCAGGATCACACCCTGGGCTGAAGGCGGCGCTAAACCACTGGCCACCAGGGCTACCCGGAACTACTCATCTTAAGATGAGTGTATGGAATCAGAAAAGACCCCGAATAGCCAGGGGAATATTAAAAAAGAAAACGAGAGCCGGGGGCATCACAATGCCAGATTTCAGGTTGTACTAAAAGCTGTGGTCATCAAGACAGTGTGGTAGTAGCACAAAAACAGACACATAGATCAATGGAACAGAATAGAAAATCCAGAAATGGCCTCTCAACTCTATGGTCAATTAATATTCAACAAAGCAGGAAAGACTATCCACTGGAAAAAGGACAGTCTCTTCAATAAATGGTGTTGGGAAAATTGGATAGCTGTATGCAGAAGAATGAAACTAGACCATTCTCTTAGACCATATACAAAGATAAACTCAAAATGGATGAAAGATCTGAATGTGAGACAAGATTCCATCAAAATCCTAGAGGAGAACACAAGGCAACACCCTTTTTGAACTTGGCCACAGCAACTTCTTACAAGATACATCTATGAAGGCAAGGGAAACAAAAGCAAAAAATGAACTCTTGGGACTTAATCTGGATAAAAATCTTCTGCACAGCCAAAGAAACAGTCAACAAAACTAAAAGACAACCTACAGAATGGGAGAAGATATTTTAAATGGCCTGTCAGATAAAGGGCTAGTATCCAAGATCCAAGATCTTTAAACTCAACATCAAAGAAACAAACAATCCAATCATGAAATGGGCAAAAGACATGAAGAGAAATCTCACAGAGGAAGACATAGACATGGCCAACATGCACATGAGAAAATGCTCCGCATCTCTTGCCATCAGGGAAACACAAATCAAAACCACAATGAGATACCACCTCACACCAGTGAGAATGGGGAAAATTAACAAGGCAGGAAACAACAAATGTTGGAGAGGATGTGGAGAAAGGGGAACCCTCTTGCACTGTTGGTGGGAATGGGAACTGGTGCAGCCACTCTGGAAAACTGTGTGGAGGTTCCTCAAAGAGTTAAAAATAGACCTGCCCTATGACCCAGCAATTGCACTGCTGGGGATTTACCTCAAAGACAGATGCAGTGAAACGTCGGGACACCTGCATCCCCATGCTTCTAGCAGCAATGTCCACAATAGCCAAGCTGTGGAAGGAGCCTCGGTGTCCATCGACAGATGAATGGATAAAGAAGATGTGGTCTATGTATACAATGGAATATTACTCAGTCATCAGAAAGACGAATAGTCACCATTTGCTTCGACGTGGCTGGAACTGGAGTGTATTATGCTGAGTGAAGTAAGTCATTCGGAGAAGGACAAACATTATATGGTCTCATTCATTTGGGGAATATAAAAAATAGTGGAAGGAAATCAAGGGGAAAGGAGAGAAAATGAGTGGGAAATATCAGTGAGGGTGACAGAACATGAGAGACTCCTAACTCTGGGAAACGAACAAGGGGTGGTAGAAAGGGAGGTGGTCCGGGGGTGGTGGTGACTGGGTGATGGGCACTGAGGGGGGCACTTGATGGGATGAGCACTGGGTGATATGCTATATGTTGGCAAATTGAACTCCAATAAAAAATATTTTTAAAAATGGGTGAAAGGCATGAATAGACATTTCTCCAAAGAAGACAGAGTTGGCCAACAGACACATGGAAAGATAATCAACATCACTCATTATCAGGAAAATGCAAAAACCACAAAGAGATATCTATCACCTCAAATCTGTCAGAATGGCTAAAATCAAAAAGAAAAGAAACAGCAAGTGTTGGCAAGGACGTGGAGAAAAAGGAACCCTCTAGCGCTACTGGTGGGAACGCAAATTGTTACAGCTACAGTGGAGGAAAGTATGGACACTACATTAAATATTTAAAAATGAGGGCACCTAGATGGCTCAGTGGACAAGCGTCTGCCTTTGGCTCAGATTGTGATCCCGGGGTCCTAGGATGTAGGGCCGCATCAGGCTCCCTCCGGGGAGCCTACTTCTCCCTCTGCCTAGGTCTCTGCCTCTCTCTGAGTCTCTCATGAATAAATAAATAAAATCTTTAAAAAATATAGATATAACTACCCTGTGATCCAGTCATTGCACTACTGGGTATTTACTCAAAGAATACAAAGACGCTAATTTAAAGGAATATATGCACCCCTACATTCATCGTATCATTATTTACCTTAACTAGCCAAACTAGATAGCAGCCCAAGTGTCCATCGATAGATGAATAAAGAAGATGTACATACAGAGAATGGAATATTATTCAGTCATAAAACAGAATGAAATCTTGCCACTTGCAACAACACGGATAGATCTAGAGAATAATACTAAGTGAAATAAGTCAGTTAAAGGAAGACAAATACCACATGATTTCACTCATATGTGGAATTTAGAAAGAAAAACAAAGGAAAAAAGAGACAAACCAAGAAAATAACTCTTAACAAAAGAGAACAAACTGAGGGGAGGTGGTGGGGGCATGGGTGAAATAGATGAAGGGGATTAAGAGTACACTTACTGTGATGAGCACTAAATAATGTACAGAATTGTTGAATCACTATATTTTACATCCAAAACTAATAACACACTGGAATTATAATTTTCTAAGAAATAAATGAGTAACCTACTGATTTATTCATTACCACTACTTATATTTTTTAAGAGAAAAATGTTTCATAATTATTCCTTAGCCTTGGTCCCTGCACAGTATCTGTAGATGCTCAAAAATCAATCCACAAATGACTTTCTGACCCCAATATTTCCAAAACTGTGGTTAAGCAAAATCACTAACGATTTTAGGTTATTTAAATAGTTTACTAGTATTTCCCATTACTATATTGGTCTCTTCAATTTAATTTCACTGGCATAATTTTCTCAATTCAATGTATGAGCCTATAAATTACAACTAAAACACTGAATTTTAAGCTGTGGTGCATTTTCTATATAATTGGCCAATTAAATCTGAAACATAAAGTAGAATTTAATTAGCAAACTTAATTTCCCAATCAAAGAAAGTTAATATCACTTACTATCTACCTGTGTGACTCTGGCAAATTACATGACCTTTCTGAGTCTGTTTCCTTCTATAAAAGAGAGATAAATGTACTTTGCAGTGAGTTACTTTGAAAATTAGAGCAACATACATAAGGTCACTAGTATGCTGGCACATAGCTACTTTTCTATAGATTATACTGGAGTTTGTTATTAATGATGATATCAATAATGATGGTGATGTGTTCTGTCTTCTATACAATTATATTCTCAAACAATTTTTTTAGTTAAGTCTATCTACAAGTTTTGACTTTCCATGCTGGCCATAACAGTTTGGGATCCTAACACTGTTCCAACATCACTATAATTACCTTAGGTATATGTTGCATTAGAGTCTTTCCTGACTTTTTATATTTGCCTGTTTTAAAGTCATAGGGATAGAAGGCACAAGATAGGGAACATAGTCAATGGTATTGAAACAGCATCGTATGGTGGCAGATAGTTACACTTGTAAGAAGAGCATCTCCTTGTTGAATCACTATACTATACACCTGAAACTAATGTAACATTGTGTCTCAACTGTATTTCAATTTTAAAATAAGTAAATAAATTTTTAAAATAAGCAATTAAAAATAATAAATAAATAGGTACAGCCTATGGGAAGTAGTACGGAGATTCCTCCAAAAATTAAGAATTAGAACCACCATATGATCCATCAAAAAAAAAGGATTAGAAGAAGAAAAAGAGAAGCTAAAGGCTGCTGTGCTTCCGTGTCTTGCTTGATCTTTATAATTCCCTTTATTTTGCTGTTTCTATCCATACTGTATTCTTAATGAAATATTTCTGATATACATTTGAAATATTAAAGATCAAAAAATTTGAGATTAAAATAACATTAATCCTGTACTTTTATTTATGAATAATATCTAAAATATATTTTTATTTAACTGATCAAGAGTAAGGTAATTCTACTATAAGAATAAAATCATAATCAAACCATTGTCCTTAAAGGTTTATCTTAAAAGCATTCAAAACCTAGAGATCGCCAAAAGTGTTGTCATCTAGTTAGGGGAAAAGACCACTTAATAAAAGTACTGTTTTTGGTTAATTTAAATCAAAATGGTTGATTTTTTTTTTTTTAGCATTTGTCCACCGATAACTCAAGTTGGAAAATCAATTTCAGAGTGACCCAATAGGAAAAAGGTTCCATGCAGCTATATATATTTAATGACAGAAACATATTAGTACTTCACCACTTATAAGAGCACCAAATAAAAGAAAATCTGTGTTTAAATTACTTTGCAGTTGTGACACAAGGCAGCAAATTGCAACATATCAAAATGACAATGGAGATAATCCAGTATCACACATTAATATCTTCTCTTTTTCTGGAAGAAGAAAAGCAGTAAGAAATTGACTAGTCTTATAAAGACAGAAAACTGGCATAAAATTTAAATATATTGCTCTCTTAAATCTGTATTCTTTCTACTTTCTTCCACGTGCAGTTATTTTTAATTTATTTAAAGCATAATAGCAAAATATCCAGTATGGATTTAGAATCACAGTATTGTTATAGTTTTTTAAACACGTTTCGGAACACTGCGAGGCATATGTGCAATTTTTTAACTCTTAAAGTAACTTTTAAAATGTTTATATGTATTACTATTTTTATCTTAATTCCAGTGAAGTTAACATACAATGTCATACTAGTTTCAAGTTGTTTTTATGTATTATTCAATTATTGATGGGCTTAAAATATGTCTAATAACTACAAAAGTATGAATTAGCTTAAACAGGTTTGTAAAAAATAGACCCACCTTTTTACATACACAATTTTTTTTCATTCATCAGAGTTTATTAAAGCCTACTGTCTGAGAGGCAATGCACAATGTCCTGGGGATACCCCTGTGAACATTACAGGAAAAGTCCTGTCTTCATAGAGCTGGCCTGGTTTGAAATTAGAAAAAAAGACAAGATTGCTAGAATTCAATGGTTATCTTTGTTATCACTTATTTCTCCAAATGAGAAAACTGAGGACCAGAGAGAAGAGGAAATTGGGGCTCGGTTTCAAGTTAATCAATGACAGAATAGAGATCCAAGTCTCCGGACTCTCAATGTAGTAATTTTACCAATATGTCACCAGGGGCTTTAGGACTCCTCCAATCCTGCTTTCTTCTCATAACTTACTGCCCTAATTCCCAAGCTCATGCCCCAACCTCGAACACTACTCTTCCTGGAATCCACAGCTATTTCATCCCTCTTGTGCCTTTGAAAATAAATGCTCTTCCTTCTGGAGCATAGAATTGAACTGGGGGGGAAGCTTCTGTACAAAAAGGGGAGGACTTAGACAATTTCTAAGGTCCTTTATGATGCAAAAGATCCTTATTAACTTTCTGGGCACTTTATTGCCAATTCTAAACATTATTTTTTATTTATAGATGCAGCTTATTAACCTTTTATGGAGTTCATTGCCATTTCTAAATGTGATCTTCTATTTATAGGTGCATGCAAAATTAAATGGGCATTACATATAGAATGAGATAATATGCATGCATTCTGTCTATATTTCCAGTTTACTGATACAGACAGATTCAAAATTATTAATTTCTATACCAGAAGAATCAGATTCAAAATTGAAATTTTATTTTTTTTTCAAAATTGAAATTTTAAAAGTACTTTGCTACCAGTACAATTGTCTTAATTCATTTAGTTATTGACTGAATAGGGAGAAAAAATAAAGCGATGCACTGTAAAATGACAGCATGGCATAATGGAGTGCTCACGCACCAGAAATCAGAACACTTGGGTTTGAATCTAAGTTCTGTTACCTTCCAGCAATATAACCTTGGGAAATTCACTAAATATCTCTGTGTCTCAAATTCTTCATCTGTAATATGGGAATATAGACAGACAGCTGACTCTTGGCACTACAAAGAGTTGAGCATACCTAACAGAACACACCTCAGACACAGTAGGTAGTCAGTGACTGTTAGCTACATTTGAGTTCTAAATCTCTCCCATGAAAGATTTCCTCTTTCCTGAAATTAGACACATAAACACCCCCCGCATGCACATGCATTTGTACACATGAACACACACGCATTTATGTACATTGATATTACAAGCCTGAGCTTATCTATCGATATATTCCTAAGAAGCAAGGAAGAAGACTCCTGAAAAAACAAGAAAAATATCTGAAACCATGGATCTCTTTTTTTGTAACTAATAAACCTAAGTTGATATTCACCCTCTAGCAAAAAAGGGGGGAAAAGGATAGGATTCCTATGGGAAAAAGTGTTACTTGACCACTTGACCATCCACCAGACTTACTATATCAAAATTTTCATGATTCTTTTTTATGGCTCACGATGAAGAGACTACATACAAAGACAAAAAAACACTGATAACAGGTCTAAGCTATACAGGAAAACACAAATTTCTCCACTTTTATCACAAACTTATTTGAGAACCTTTCAAGAGTCTAATTCTAATTTTATTTGATCATGTTACTGGCCAGCTCCAATCCTTTACTGGTTTGTCTATTAACTATAAATTAAAATCTAAACCCTTGACAAATGCAGATTTTTGCTTATATCTCCAATAATTAGTTACTATGTACAAAAATAAACAGGTGAATAAATAAAATGATTTCACTTTCATGTTTTTTCCCTATTCACATTTAAAGCTAATGTAAAATGAAGAAAACATTGCTGCAGAGAATAAAATCCATGTGTCACAGCCAAATCTGTGATTTCAAATGTGTAGACAATATATATCTAAGCTGCATAACTTGCTACTGAAATTTAGTTCATAGTTGTCAAAAGTAAGGTATACATGTAAAAACTAATTTACAGTGTTGCATATTTTCATTTTAGACCTTCTTGTTTTTCATTTTGTCTAAAGTGCATGGAGAACCTAAAATGTAATCCTAAAACCATAACGCTTAAATTTCCAGTCTTATGTGCTTTTAAAGATTTTCTTCTGGAAGAATTACAAGCCATTTTTCTATAGCCAAAATACTCATAATTAATATTTTTTTGTGATTTTTACATTGAAAAATATCACAGAATAATATCATAAGATTTAATAGCGAAGGGAGATTAACCTGACAAACATGAATGGAACAGCTAGAGGGGGACGGAAAAAAAGAGAGATTTTAAGAAGATGGCTTAGTCATTTCAAGGGTCAATTTCATTCCAAATGATTAATGCTGTATTACAGTGAAGTAGGCAACTTTACAAACATATAAATTTGCAGCTTATTATTTCAATAAGCACTTGAATCTCCTATTGCCTACATGTGCTTTCAGAGGAATAATCTTTCTTCCGTTTTTCATTTCTTTCTCCTCTTTTTCCCCTCTTTTCCTCTTTCTGCTCTTGATCGTCCCTCCTTCTATTTTAGCCCATAATCTGACATTTCCTCTTCAGGGAAGTATTTTGTATGCTGGTAACCATGAAAGTAATATTATCCAGATTTACTGCTGATGCTATATCTAGGGATTTTATTTGGATTTATTGTTACTTGTCTATAATTCCTAACTGCCCTACAGTAACTGTCAAAAGGTGAAGGCCTGAATATTAACCCAGGGAAATGTTTGAAAGATGTAAATGAAAATATTTATGTAAGTCTCTCTTTCTCCTTCTCTCTCTCTCTCACCCTTCTCTCCCCGCCGCCAAACCTCTTATCTCATAAGAGAGCATCTGATGCCAAAGCATGAACAGTGTATTAAGGGCTTAACTTCAGTATTAATTACTCAGGTTTAAAACTCTTGGTAATTAATTAAGAATAACAACAGAAGTCATCCCTTTTTCTTCACTGTAACAGGTCTTCCTCTCTCTTCAATTTCTCATTCCTGTGACCATTCCATGCTCATCTCAGGCTGTGAAAACCTTAGGCTCTAAAAGTTTGTTCCTGTTATCTGTTGCCTTTTGTATGAGATTAACGAAGTAGACATTAACAAATTTACAACCAACAGCTCAGACAGCTGCGCTACTTTAAGCAGTTAATGGAAAAGGAACTAATCTAGTTAAGAGCATAGGACTTGTTCATAAATCTGGATTCAGAGGACAGATAAAGCCGTCACACCTCTTCTGGACAGTATGAACTGAATTCAATCACCAGCCCTCTTCTGTTTGCTGAGAAGAGCTAGCATTTCCATAAACTGGACCAAGAAGGCACTCAGGATTAGCATAAACCACATATAGCCCCGCACAGAGATGATTAATTGATATGAACGCATGATTTCACTGGGACAAATACAGATCTCACAAGAATTCCAATCACCGAAAACTCTTCTTGGATCAAATATGAAACAAGATTAAATGTAATTTAGAAAAAAATGAGAACAATGCAATTGCAAGCAACAAACTAATAAACATATCTTGATATAAAGAACTAATAAAAATGGTAAGCCTTTATCTGTTCAGAATTCCACCTAAAAGAAAATGGTGTCATGCTTTTATAACTCAGAAAATGTTTAATAGAGTTAATTGTAACTTAAAAGTTAATTATTATGCAAAAGGATAAATCTTAGCTCCACACAAATAACATTTTTATGTATCAGCATCCTCAGCCATATCTTAATAAGAAATAATTCAAATTTATCAAATTTCAGAACTGTTCTGATGTCTTGATTTTCTTAGTAGCTTAGTCTCAGGGGAAGAATCATGAACCTAAAATCATAAGTCATGATAAAAACTTTCAAAGTGTACAAAATCAAAATGATGTATCTTTTAAGAATCACTAGAGTCCAATGCATATTTTCTTCAATAGCTCATTTTTATCTTTATAATCAATTATGAAACTAAGAGAAACTATAATGCATAAAGATACTGAATGGGGACACCTGGATGGCTCAGCGGTTAAGCTCTGCTTTTGGCTTAGGGCCTGATCTTGGGGAGTTTCAGGATCGAGTCTTGCATCAGGCTTCTCCATCTGCCTGTGAGAGACACACTCTGCCTCTCTCTCTGTCTCTCATGAATAAATAAATAAATCTTTTTTTAAAAGAAAAGACACTGAACCGAATTGTGTGTATATTAATTCAGCATCTTATACGCATTATAGTGAAATATTTTGATTTGTTGGCATAAGATTTCGTACCCAGAATAAGAAAGCTAGTCTCGAACCTGCTCATTGAGTTGTACAAACCATGAAATCAGCTGGGCATTAACTCAGATACACCAGGTGAAGAACAGAGAGACTGACAGAAAAGTCATACAGTAACTACAGCTTGAAAGCCATACATAGAAAACACCATTTAAGTCCAGTTGAACACAGATGATGTGGTGACAACAGGACATCCAAAAGGAAATTCATACAAGCTCTCAGAGACATTTAAGTAAAATTTAGAAGAGAGGATGGGATTGTCTAAAAATTATGTAATTAATGATGATAGCAAAGTAGTTCAAGTCCATATGCTCTCTACAGAGAAGAGTGAGATGTGAAAATAACAAGAGACCAAGGGTTAAACCTTAGGAATCAACCAAAGTTAGCCTGAGGGAGAAGAGAGAGAAATGAACAATGTAGAGAAAGAAATCAGAGAGTAAACACTCAACTCTACAGAGCTTTTATCTGTACACTATACACACACACACACACACACGTGTAAATAATATAAATGTGCTGTTTCGATTCTTTATTGAAATATGTTTTACAGATTTACTTTGTTAGGCAAGTAAGATATGACCTGATATATGACATCTCAGTGTGGATAATTGCAAAACCATATAATCCTGTGTGTGTATAGCCCATTCTCATTAGTGTAGACCTTAATAAAAGTAAATAAATAAAATTTACTGAATTCATAATAAACTCTTTGTTAAGATACCATTACTGTCAGGAAATGGCTCTAAAAGAATTTACTGTTAGAAGGAAACAGCTTGATTTAAGAAAAAACCATTTGAAGTCTCTAATTTTGATTCAAAACAAAAATGTACTTAATACTGGAGAAGATTCTAAAATATAGATATAATAGATATTATTTTTAGTGCACTAACCTCCTGCTAAAAAACATTATGGGAATCCAAAAGTTTAAGAAATCAAATCTATCTTTTTTCCGCATTCTCAAAGTGAAAATAACTCTGATAAATAAGAGGCGTATCAGAGAGTAAAATGGTTTTGAAATGGGAACAAATTAGTAATAACTAACCCAACTTTATTAATTTTTAAAAGCAAAAAGGAGGCACCTGGGTGACTCAGTCAGTTAAGCATGGCCTAAGTCATGATCCCAAGGTCCTGAGATCCAGCCCCACTTCTGGCTCCCTGCTCAGCCAGGAGTCTGCTTCTCCTTCTGCTTCTGACCCTCCCCCAGCTGTGCTCTCTCTCAAATAAAGAAAATCTTTAAAAAAAGAAAAAAAAAACAAGAAATTTCTCATAACCCTTTGAAATAAGAGTTAATTTTTTACTCCAATCATATAATGATAAACAAGTGAATGTCTACTGGTATTCTTAAAAACAATTTCCTGCAAAGCTTGAAAAGTAAATCATTTTTAATTTTATACCTCAAAGTTATGCCGGTTTCAAATTTCTCAAGTGTTAAAGGTTGCAATTTGATTCAGTCCAGAATTAATGGAAAATATAAAGCTTATGTGAAGTAATTTTTAAAAAGGACTTAAGAGATTAAAAATGGATATTACAAAAATCCTAGTGTTTTGTTTTATTTAGAAATAAAAATAAAAGATAATTAGCAAAAAAAAACATTTATTTCTCCTTAAAGTATATATTTATATAATGTATTAATATAAATTCATTTTGAAGAATAAGGAAGCAATAAAAGTTTCCTACTTAAACCAATTTCCTTAACTGAGTTATGAAGCTTTCCTTAAAGGAAATTTATAAATGAGGGTCTGGTAGACATGTAGGCACCATCATAATGTACTTTGTTAAAATAATAAATTGTCTACAAAAATAATGCATGTTTCCCCCTTGGACTGGGTCCTTGGAGCTCTAAATTGAAAACCTAATATATGTTGAATTATATAGATTTTTATAAATTATTAGAAGTTATAAAGTGATGTACTTAAATATATTTAATCCTCTGTAATTAAAATTATGAAAAACTATATAGTACTTGAAACAGTTAAAAAAAAAAGTCAAGTTTTATCTATGCCAACATTTCTGCTCCCAGTTAGATGATTTAACTGATATCCTCAAGATGGTCTACAGATATGCTGTATACTAAGGCTAAGAAAATAATGTGTTTAGGCCTGGACAAACAATATTAACTGTTGATATTTTAAAGTATTGTTTTACTGTGCCAAAACTCACTGATGATGAAAAAAAAGTTTATTTCTAAAACCAGCACACTAATCTGAGAAGAAGGTATCTACACTACTATAATAATTTTTGTCTCTTGAGTGTCAAAAGCTTGTTGGTCAATTTTAACCAAGAAATCTAACCAAGAAAATCTAAACTTAGAAGTTAACACATAAAATATGTACGAGGCCACTACACACAAATTATGCTGGCTTGGGGGGTTAAAATCCAATTTAGTCTCCATATTCTATTTATACTTTCCTTGAAAACGTAAGTCTTTTGGGTAATTTAAATGATTGCCTTTCATATATTCTGTATTTCACTTTAGGGAACTGAACTGAGTCAATACTTTTGCCAGTGAACATCCATAATTAAGAAATGGTTTCCTTTAACCTAAGAAATAGTATCAAAAAAGTACTCTATTTCATGAAATTATGATTCTCCACTGAAATAGGCATTAGTTGATAACATACACACTGACAAAATAAGTTCTTCAGGTATATACACAGATATTTATAGCAACACACACATATTACCCAAACTCAGTGGGACTACAGAAATAATGGCATGCTTCTGTGTTATTCTAGTAAAAATTTATCTTTCAAATATATATAAACCAAAGTGAATTACTTCTACTCATTTAAGCAGGATATTTCAGGTAGTTCAAGGGTGCCCCAAAATATAAAGATAAGAGATAATCAGAATGAACAATACTAGTGATAACACCAAGGGTAGAAAAATCTGATGATAGTCTTTCCCAGTTATGTCACATGATAATTAGTTTAAAGGGCCATATAAAATTTCATATCTTACAAAAATAAAAGGTAAGCAATCACTGGAGCTTTTTTAAAATCTTGATTTTTTTTTTCTCCATTCTTTCATTTAAGAATTCAAAACAGAAAAGGTCTGAAAGTAACAGGGGCATTTTGTGTACCCTAGGACTGAATGACTCAGGCTAAAATAAAAGGTTTTCTCATAGCTTTTAAAACTTATGGCAAAGTCCAGACACAAAATATTAAGACAGAACCTAAAAACAAAGTGTAAGAATGTAGTCATTAGCAGCCTAATTCCCAGCACTGAAAGCATTTAAAATATCAAATCATTTGAGTGAAGGTTTCAAAACACCCACAAGTGGTTCACATTTTGCAAATGTGATGGAGAATTTAAAGGCAGTGTAGCACAAAATCTCTGTCAGGGCAATGGGATTCAGTGGGAAGATAAAGTGGTTTAACAGCACTGAGCACTGGGTGATTTGCAAGCATGATGGACTTCACAGTGACCCTCCGGAGGGTTAGGATCAGTGAAGAAGCCGCCAGTGAAGACAGTGAGGCCAGTTATGTTTTGAGTATGAGAATTCAGATGAAGGACGGGCAGAAAAGTGAACACAGGCTAAAATTAGAAATCTAAGAAGGAGGTGCAGCCTTAATCATTTGACACTGAGGTTATCAGGTATCTCTGGAGCCTTTTTTTTTTTTTTGAAGGTTTTATTTTTATTTATTGGATAGAGAGAGCACAAGCAGGAGGATCAGCAGGCAGAGCCTGGATATGGGTCTCGATCCCAGAACCTTGGGAGGGTAACCTGAGCTGAAGGCAGACGCTTGACTGACTGAACCACCCAGGTGCCCTCTCTCTGGAGCCTTTTAAATGAACCTGTGCTATCTTTGTTCTCAGATATTCTCCCCCATAGACTTTTTTTTTTTTTTTAATCAGAGGACTGACATTGGATTCTGTCAAAATGGACTTCCATTTTTTAAAGCAGCTACCATCAATCATTTCCAAAAAAGTGACAATTATATCTGCACAATTAATAAAAGTCCCCTCAACCTAATAAATTTAGCTTAATTGGAAACTCACGATGCACTTCTGTTGCTTATTTCACCACCGACTGATGAAAACTTGGCCACCATCTAGCATCTGTTGCCCTCTCTCGCTCAAAGGATACCTTTGAGTTTAGCACCTTTGCTTCATCTCCCAGTAACCTTGCAGGTGCTCCCCTTCAAAGGGAGGGAGCCTACATTTTATTAATAATAACAGTTTAGCATACCACAGAATACTATGTTACCACACCCTGGAGCTTTATTTGTCAGACCAGCATCCAAACGGATTCTAATTATGCTCTAGGAGTGCCTGCACAGTTAGGAGCTTCTGCAGTCTTCCCACTGAAAAGTATATACATTCTTGAATTTTTTTTTTTTCTAGCTGAACCTAGGTGAGGGGGTGGGAAAACACCTTAGAAAGTGTTTTCTTGAATATGCAATTCTGGCTTTTCACTTAAAATCTTATTTTTAATATCCAACTCCAAGGCATAAGGCCTTTGTACATAGGAAACTAAAGCTAATGGGATGTCCTAAATTTTACTTTCCTAAAAATCTCCATCCGCCTGAAAATAATCAAATTTCCTTTCACCTCCGTGTAGTAAGCAGCCTCGTGGTCCAAGTATAAAAACAAACAGTGGAGGCCCTTCGTGGGCGCCTCTCTCAGCAGGATTCTTCTATTGCAGCGTGTACACTCCTGTGCGCTTCCTGGTGAGCGAGGGGCTGCGGTCTGAAGGTCAACGTAACCTCCACTAGGGCCAAGCAGCTCCTCGGCGATTTAATCGGTTCGAGGAACAGCTCCAGAACTAGTGCTTCGCTTTCTTCTTTCTTTGCCTTTTTTGCTTCTCCAACTCTCACTTTTCAAACAGGGGGAAAAAAAAGGTGCACGCGTGGTAATGCATGATTTATGAATTACCTTGTTATTGCAAACACAAAACACTGCTTTGAAAACCAAACAAACTCCTGCCGCGGACTCCGGCGTGTTTGATGGAGGCCCTTCAAAGGAGCCCACGGCCTACTGGAGGTTGTTTACGCGGAGGCTTCAATGCGTACCTGCGGTCCCCCGTCACTCCCGGGAAACTGGGCGGCAGATGTTGCAGCGCTAAGCTGTCTCTGAAGTGGCTTTCCGTCCCCGTCTCCCCACCGCCGCGGAGTCAAACTGCATTAGATCTCTTTATTTGCGCCTAAGGCAAGTTTGGGAGCGCAGCTGTGTCCACCCCCACTCCCACCTTTGGTGTGTGAGGCCTGCAGGCAGCGAGCGAGAGCCCAAAACGGTCCTGCCGCTCTCAGCCACCTCCGCCCACCGGCCGGCAGCTCCTCGCCTGCACCCGTCGGGGCTCGAGGAGCTGCGGCCGCCACCAAAGCCGCGCCCGGTGTGTGCGCCGCGTCCGCGGAGCCGGGGATGGAGCGCCCAGGGGAGCGGGAGCATCCTGGGGAGAGGGAGCATCTAGGGGAGCGGGAGCATCCAGGGCAGCGGGAGCATCCAGGGCAGCGGGAGCATCTAGGGGAGCGGGAGCCCAGGGCAGCGGGAGCCCAGGGGAGCGGGAGCATCCAGGGCCGCGGGAGCATCCAGGGCAGCGGGAGCATCTAGGACAGCGGGAGCATCTAGGACAGCGGGAGCATCTAGGACAGCGGGAGCCCAGGGGAGCGGGAGCATCCAGGGGAGCGGGAGCCCAGGGGAGCGGGAGCATCCAGGGCAGCGGGAGCACCCAGGGCAGCGGGAGCATCTAGGGGAGCGGGAGCCCAGGGCAGCGGGAGCCCAGGGCAGCGGGAGCATCCAGGGCCGCGGGAGCATCCAGGGCAGCGGGAGCATCTAGGACAGCGGGAGCATCCAGGGGAGCGGGAGCCCAGGGGAGCGGGAGCATCCAGGGCAGCGGGAGCATCTAGGACAGCGGGAGCCCAGGGGAGCGGGAGCATCCAGGGGAGCGGGAGCCCAGGGGAGCGGGAGCATCCAGGGCAGCGGGAGCGCCCAGGGGAGCGGGAGCATCCAGGGCAGCGGGAGCATCCAGGGCAGCGGGAGCGCCCAGGGGAGCGGGAGCATCCAGGGCACCGGGAGCATCCAGGGCAGCGGGAGCGCCCAGGGGAGCGGGAGCCCAGGGAACCGGGAGCATCCAGGGGAGCGGGAGCATCCCGGGGAGCGGGAGCATCCAGGGGAGCCCAGGGGAGCGGGAGCCCGGGACGGAGCCAGAGCCTCCGCGGGCCGCTTTGATACTTTATGCCTGAACTTCAATTACTGGATCAAGGACTTCAATTCAGCGGTGAATTCTGCTGCCAATGAGCCCGGTGCGGCCTCTGAGCCATAAAAGGAGAGCATTTGGCTGGAAATTCGGCGTGACGGGACTTGCAGACTAAGCGCGCTAGACTCCCGGTCTAGCTCCACGTACGCTGATTTGTTTATTGAACTAAACTCTCAAGAGGCACAATCTGCAGTAAACAATCCATAAATAAATGACAAGATCGTTTTCCAAGGTAGAAAACGTGCCGTTGACTAGGCATTGGTTCTGTTATCTTGGAACCCATTAGCCACAACCGGAAAACAAGTGTTTTATTGTCTCCCCGAGCACACTGTTTTGCCTTTCTTTCTAGGAAAGAGAATGTGACTCCTTTATAATTCACAAATGAGAAAACATTGCTGCTTATTTCCTGAAAATATCAAACATTTCCGACGACTAGAAAATTCTTCCAGAAGCCTTTCCTTAATTTCTACAATGTAGGATTGCTTTATACTACACACGCCTTGCACGCCATCACACAAATACTTCTAAGAAGTATAATCCAAAGTAAACACGCACAAGGTTTTATGAGCACAGGAAAATAAAATTATTTGCAAAACCTTTCACCAGTTTATACGTTGATAAGAAATTTTCTTTTAAAAAGATTGTCCTTGAATAGCCAGTAACATTTTCCCAACGCATTATTTGATTTTGCATATCTGCAAAGACAAACGTTTTCGGGGTAATCAATGAATCTAATCTAAGCGAATACAATACTATTTACCAATTTCCTAATATTTAATGGAAAAAATAGATTTGTGAAATAAAAGTGATAGTTTGGAAGGACAACAATTATCCTATATACTATCTACAGGTATACACACTTATACACCTATACACACACATATATGAAACCCTTCACGAGTAGTCTGAGTCATCTAACTTAGCTTAATTAATTGCTTTCAGGGGAGTAAGGTTGAAGACAGGATTTTACCCTTCCCAGTGCTATGGTATCCAATCACAGATGAATATGGGTATCTAAAACTATCCAAAAAAATTCCAAGCCCAGTTTTCTCATTCAATGATTCCACTCTGGCTTACCTGGAGTATTGAACACAAAGAATAGCCAGGAAAGTGGAAGACACCACACTTGGATATCTCAATCCCCTAAATTTAAAGTTTTGTCTACTCCATGTAATCCTAGAAGACAAACCACGTCTACATACACTGAATTGGTGAAAAGCATACAGTTCAGTCCATTGAATTTTGAGGGCTTAACTAGCCACAGTAAGTAGGAGGTAATGGGGAACCATGGTCTTCTTCTCATGCATAAATAAAGCATTATCTAAGCAAATCATTCCATTTTAATATCATACACCAAATGTACATCAAAGTTAACAGTGCAAAATACCCTGATTCTCTTTCTACGTTTGGGTCCTCATTTTCTCACCACGTAAGTCACTTTCTCAAATGAAAGATATTGTAGGGATCCCTGGGTGGCGCAGCGGTTTAGCGCCTGCCTTTGGCCCGGGGCGCGATCCTGGAGACCCGGGATCGAATCCCACGTCGGGCTCCCGGTGCATGGAGCCTGCTTCTCCCTCTGCCTATGTCTCTGCCTCTCTCTCTCTCTCTCTCTCTGTGTGACTATCATAAATAAATAAAAAACAAAAAAACTTTAAAAAAAAAAAAGAAAGATATTGTAAAGTATCTTGTATCTCTTTTATCTTGTAAAGTCTTTTAAAGTCGATCAGATTCTGTGTTTTATGATTGGTGCAGATTTTTGCGGGACACAAATATCACAGAGTTACACGGTTGGCTTTGTCAACAATATTTACTGTGCTCATGAGGATAAGAATAGAGCCCTTGAAATGGTAAACTGAGATTGTACCATTGGGTGAGTTTCTAGCTTTACCATACTAAATGTCAATTAGCTGGATTGTCAGCCTATGGGGAAAGCTTTCACGGAGTGCCACACTGAAGCTTTCACAGTGGGTTTGAAATAAGTAACAAAAACTTGCAGGTGACAAAACGTTGGAAGCAATAAAGGTATATTCAAGAATAAGTATTATGAAAAAGACTAAATCATACTGTGTCAGATACACATACAATCATAATATGTATTTGATAGAGCATATATAGGTATACGGTAGAGAAACTGGAGACTTAGTCATACACAGTAAAGAGCTACTATCTTTTATCTACATCTTTGAAATACAAATCTTTGAAAACTCTAACTTTTGTGCTGAGTTTATCACCGAAATTCATTTGCAAGCCAAACCTGACTTGAACTTGAGATTATTAATAGTCTATGTCTACTTGCAGTAACTAATATTTATCACAAAAATGTCTAAATAATGTAACCCAAGGTGCTGTTTCACATAAATATATGATATATGGACTATATCAGTTTCCTAAAATCTGAAAAATTCTGAATTTTCTAACTTAAGAGTTAGAATAAAATCCTTTGGGCCTATAACATACAAAAATGTGTCCAAATTACCAGAACAAAGGAAATCTTTGTTTAGAATCTAACAAAGTGCTTGGCATATGTTAGACACTAGTTAAAAGAATATATCCAGTATGGGCAAGAGTGCTAGAACTACTATCTGCTTTTGCCAGCTAATACATCTTTAGTGCTAGCACAATCCTCCACACATTTAAAGGTGAAAATTATTGAACAAATGAACTAATGTCTAATCTGGGGGAGAGAAAATCAGGGTGATACACAAAAACACTTTGAAAATACAAACAGTGAAAGCCTAGCACAAAAAGAGTAAATAGAGTTGCTGTATGGCGTCCCAGAAGCAGAACTCCAGATTATGTGTGATTTAAACAGAGGCACAAATTCCAATAAACCTAAGAACTTTCCATTAACCACAGTGGTCTGGTAATGAAAGAGGCTGGTTATCTCTGCCTATGGTCCAAGCAAAGGTTAAAAGGTCTGTGGAGAATTCACAAACTGGATTTCCTAAATGGTTGAATTCAGATATTTTCAAAGTGACCTTCATTTCATAGAAGTAAAATTTTAAAGATTTACATGTTTTTGTATGTGAAGCACCATGCTAAAATATATAACACTAAGCATAACTTAGTTTGGCACTATAGAATAAATACTAATTTCATCAATCATTTCATACTTAAAAATAATAGTCTGTCAAACCTGAATGAACTGAAAATCCTCTGAGGTTGAGGTAAATAAAGTTCACTCACTTCAGAATTGGTGATCACGATGATGATCATGTTGACACACAATGAAACGGTTCTATTATTACTACTAATAGTGATGTGTCTGAACTATAGTGATGAAAATGTTTTCGATTTTTTTACATTGATATTATAGAAAATAGTGCTAATATATTAAAGAAATTATAATGCTAGAGTAATTCTAGCCAAATTTCCATAAACAAAAAAAAAAAAACTCAAATAAGCTTCCTTGGTAGGGAAAATGTATACACATATATGTGTGTATGTATGTATTTTTACAATGTGAGTATGTTCTAGAAATCACAGATTTCTATATTGCTTTACAGTCCCTTATCCACAAGTGATACGTTCCACGACCCCCAGTAGATTGCGTGAAACCACAGATAGTACCAAATCATAAAAATCCTGTGTTTTTCCCTATACATACATACCAAAGATAACGTTTAATTTATAAATTAAATGCTGTGAGAGAGATTAGCAAAAATGCCTAATAATAAAATCGAAAAATTGTAGTGATATACTGTAATAAAAATTATGTAAATGTGGTTCTCCTCTCAAAATAACTTATCATACTATACCCACACTTCTTGTGATGACATGAGATGATAAAATGTCTGTGTAATGAGAGAAAGTGAGATGAACAATGTAGGCATTGCAATGTGGTGTTAGGCTACGACTGACCTTCTGACCATATGTGGGAAGGATATTACCTGCTTCTGCGCCATGGTTGACTACAGATACCTGAAACTGTGGATAAGGCAGGACTACCAAAAGACACTTTCATCTATTTAAGAAATTAGTTTGCATTAACTGGTGAAGGCATAGAAATATATATTTATACCTGAAGAAATGGAGGCTCTGCATGTTCCCTGGGGCTTGCTGATAGTAAATGGTAGAGAAAGACTCCAACTACAGATCCTCAGTCTGTCCTTCCCACCTGATAAAACCTCAGAATGTAATGTTGTCCAAGTCAAAGGCTGAAGTAATGAGTGTACATATTAAAGTATGTGTACACAGATCATGTTTTTTCCATATTACTTGAGAATGGACTTGTGTTAAACCATAGCTGTAAGATGTATTCTAACAACAGGTAATAATTTATTAAGTGCCCTATGTAATGGGAACTTGCACAAGACAGTAATTCCTTCCCCAAGTGTAATGAGGGCTTTAAATTCTCTTTGATTATTATTTCACTTCCTTCAACATACTGATCCATGCACTGCTCTTTCCCAACATATCCCCACATACAAACCTCATCTCCCTCCTGAGGCCGCATCAAGGAAACACGGTCGTACTGCCGCCGCAACAGAGCCCAGAGTGCATCAAGACGACCCTAAACGGAAACATGCTTTGTAAATCTCTAGGGAACAGATTCCACCTCTACTTATTTAATAAAGAGTTAAAATGAAGACAGTAGTTTTGTTCTCTACTCTCATTTCTTTCCTAAATTAAACAAATAAATAAATAACAAAAGCAGAGGTTCTTGCTGAGAAATAGTCATTAGAATGGATAATGAATGCCTGCTGCTTGATGGACCTCGGTCCTCATGCACACAGCTGGGAGCTGGGGGTAAGCTAAAGAAGTCAGAGTTTCTCTTGTTACAGGTTCTCAGTTAAATCACACAAAATTGGGGTGCCCGGGTGACTCAGCGGTTGAGCGGCTGCCTTTGCCTCAGGTCCTGAAACTGGGGTCCTGGGGTCAAGTCCTGCATCAGGCTCCCAAGAGGAAGCCTGCTTCTCCCTTTGCCTATGTCTCTACCTCTCTCTATATACCTCTCATAAATAAATAAATAAATAAATAAATAAATAAATAAATAAATAAATAAATAAAATCTTTAAAAATAAATACATAAAAAATAAATAAATAAAGCACACAAAATTTACACAATTACCTTAATTGGTGTGTACCACTTTGTCTGAGGAGGCTGGTATGTGGGTTTGGGCCGAGGTGGTCTAGGCCTGACAGGTTCCTCAACTTCTTCAGGAATCTTTACCACAGCATTTTTGGCTTTCTCTAGTCTTGCACCTTCCTCAGTAGATCCTTTATCACCCCAACGAACCTTTAAAACAAAGGGAAAATACTTGTATCCGACATCCAGGGTCCTAGAAGAACAAATTGAGGAGATGGTCCTTTGGTTCACCATCTTGAAGTAAAGAGAGGAGTCATATACTAACTATAAATTCCTCCTCTCCTGAGATTTAGTTAGGTACATTCCCCTTCTAGCTAAGTATGTACCCCTACGTACTGATGGCAGTGGAGGGAATAGATGGTGATGGTGACAATTACTATGTGCCAACTGCACTTAATCCATACAAAAAAAAAAAAAAAATGCAATGAGATAGATAATATAGGTATCCAGTTTTTTTTTCCTTCCAGATGAGGAAACCAAGGCATGGAAAGATGAAGTAATGTGTCCAAAGCCACACAGCTAGCAAGTGACAGGGCAGGGATTTGAACCTTAAATAAGTTAGTAAGTTTCAAATAGGATTACAAATGTATTTTTACATGTATTTTACCAATGTATTTTACACAAAGGAGTAAATTGTTCCTCCCCAATTTATTTCATTAAGTTTGCCTAAGTCAAAAAGTATGACTTAAACATTTAGCCTTTGGAAGTAAAAGAGTTATATATGATTCTTCCTTACTTTTGTAAAACTCGACTTTGTAAAGTAGCTTTCAGTCTTTAGTTCTGATGTATATCGGAGAATGGTTATTCGATTATCAATTTTCCATTGAGGAAGGCAAATCTGAAAAGGCTCCACTTTGAAAAGAAAACTTCAGGGACACCAGAGAATCCCACAAATTTTAGGGTATATCCTTCTCTGAAAACTCTAGACACTGAAAAATCATAGGGTCAAATTACTGTTTTCTTTATTCTTCAATGAACAGGAGTTAAGAGCTAAATGTGATCTCTTTATGGGCATGGGGATAGGATGTGACCACTGGAGAAAGACTTTGTCCAGCCAGGAATGTGGAGAAGTCCTACAAAAACCACAGACGACATGAACAAAGATGACAAAGATAAGGCAAGTGAAGCTCTGCAAAGAAATACGAAGGCCTGTGCAGGACACACTGACTCACCAGAATTAAGTGATTTCCACAAAGGAAAAAAAAATTAAATACTCTGTAAAGCATTTTAATGACCTGAGTTAGTGAGTAGGTGTATGATTACTTTTCATGGAAAGAACTATTCATGGCTTTTTGATAAGGCTTCCTTAGATGTTTTTACCTTTTTTACTACAATTTTAGAATAGGCTTTCCACTTCAAGTGGACCCTGTTGAGTCATTAAAATGTATCTGTATCCTTCAGTGTGATCAGCGGTACTAGAATGTTCTTTATAAGGTTGTTAAAATTGTTTTAAACACCATTAAACCTTTAGAGCTAGTAGTTGGCTTTCTTTCCAGAGAAATAACCTTCTTGTTCCAATCACAGTGTCTTCATCTAGATAAATGAAAACTTCTGAAATCTTTAGATATAGCTAAACTGAGCTCAAAAACTCTAAAACCAGGATATATATCCTGGCAGTTGTGAAGTCTCGATTTTGAGGGAAAACAACAACAATAACAACAAAAAGTTCAGTAAACAAGCAAATGTCGTAACTCAGAAAAATAATTCAGAATAAAAATATAAGTAGATAAGTGTTCAGAAATGGTGGATTTAATATACACACCTCCCCAGCCTACCCTTCATAGTTGATATCATAGAGATAATGGTAATCGTATTCATCCTCCAAGAATCACTGGCACCATTCTCAGATAAAGAACACAAAGTAACCAAACTGGAGTTTTGACTCAGTGTATTTCTAGAGACTCACCCCTTAAAGAACTGTACTCTGAAATAGAGTTGCTAAGGTCTAAAGGAAATTCATTAATTAATTCCTCAGAGTTAGATTCATGAAGTAGCTGTTCCATCATCATTATCACCATCATCACAAACAACACAACAAATAATTCTCACTCAATCCCAAAGTATAAATTACGAAATGATTTATAGATTTTTCCTAAAACTCTCAGAAGCAATTACAGGCATACCTCAGAGATACTGCAGGTTTGGTTCCAAACCACCACAATAAAGCAAATAGCATAATAAATTACTCAAATGAATGTTTTGGTTTCCCAGTGCATATAAATGTTATGTTTGCAGTATGCTGTAGTCTAGTAAGTGTGCAACAGTGTCAGGTCTAAAAAAGACAATGTACATACCTTATTTAAAAAAACACTTTATGGCTAAAAAATTCTAAGTGTCATCTGAGCTTTTAGTAAATGGTAGTCACTGATCACAGATCATCATAGCAAATACAATAACAATGAGTAAGTTTGAAATATTACAAGAATTACCAAGACATGACACAAAGACACGAAGTAAGCAAATGCTGTTGGAAAAATGATGCTGATAGACTTTGCTGCTCAGTGCAGGGTTGCCAGAAACCTTCAATTTGTAAAACAAAAACAAAACAAAAACAAAAACCACAGTATGTGAAGTGCAATAAAGCAGAGTGCAATAAAACAAGGTTTGTCTATAAATATACATACAAGTATACATATGTTTTAATATTTTAGTTTAACCACATTGCAATAGTCAAAAAGGATTAAAAAAAAAAAAAAGAAAAAAAACAAGAATAGGTGCACCTGGGTGGCTCAGTGGCTCAGGTCATGATTTTACGGTCCTGGGATCGAGTCCCACATTGGGCTCACTGCCAGGGAAGTCCCACATTTCCCCCTCTGCCTTTGTCTCTGCCTCTCTGTGTCTCTCAGGAATAAATAAATAAAGTATTTTAAGAAAAAAAAACCAAGAATAAACTGCTAAAGAGAGCTTTAGCAGAATTAATATACCTGTCTTTTTTACAATGGAAAAAAAAAATAAGTGCAAACTTGATAGCTAAACTCTTCCAAGTCTACTTGGCTTCCATAATAAACAATAAAATTCCATAATTTCCAGAGTATATTTAGATGACTTGGAGGTTGTATCATAAAGGAGCAATTTCAGAATTGAGAAAAGAAACAAAAACAGTTTCACACTGAATTGGCAGAAACACACATTTGAAGTCATTAGGTATTGCGGATCAGTTGTGCTAACAGCTGTTATTAACATCAGCTCAGTTCCAGCTTTCTCCAAATTGCCATTACCGTAGCATTTAAATATTTAATTTAAAGGAGGAGTAAGAAAAAAAAAATCTACGTAAAATCCCTATCCTTGCTTAAAATAACATCAGTTACGAAGATTTATTCTGTAATTCAGATGTGCACATAATTTCTATGATTCCATTTATTTTTCCCAGTTAAAGGCACTTTTTTAAGGGAAATACTTTCTAGGTTTAAATAAGTATGTTTTTAAAACAGATGATGTTTTCTATTTTCCCTAAGTTTAAATAAGATCAGACTTGAGAGAACTTAATGATGCTTAATTCTCAATTCAATTTTATGATCTCGATTGTCTTTTTATGTATTGTTTCCCCTTCGTAATGTTCACATTTACTTTCTCATTTTTTTCTCATTCCCATTCCACCATGTTGACCCAATACCATATGCAATGTAGCTAAAATGGTCCAAAGATAAAATGTACCCTAGTTTATTAAAAGTGGGTGAGTCCTTTTCACAGATTTTCTTAAACTGAAAAGGACAGGCAATGTATTTCACATATTAAGAATTAGTCTTGAAACTTGAAATGTGAGTTATTCAAGAAGGTGCACAAGCCCTTTGGCTTTCTTGACCATAAACCAATGTTATTCCTCTAGAAACTCATGGGTATGCTTTTTTTTTCTTTGGAAAGAGATCTCAATCTTCAATACACTGGAATATTGGACTAACAAAAATCTGGCATAACTCCTAGTGCTTTCAGCAGAAATATTATTCTTTAAAGCTCACTTACTAGCATATCATTATCTCATTGTCATGTGGTATTTTACATGTGAAGATTTCAAAATGGAATTAAATTTATTATTTTGAAATCAAAGTAGCGCACGCTCATTGTCAAATGAGTTAGGAAAAAGTAGGGAAATACATAGCACAGATTGAAAATCACTCCACCCAGAGAAAGCTACTAACATTTTGTAGTATATCTTGTCAAGCCTTTTTCCCCTTGCATACAGTTTTTACACATATATTTTGGAATGAGGTGAAATAAATTAAAAAATAAGTTGGGATAGACTATGTTTACATATTCATATGTAACTATTTTATTTACAAGTTTATTTTTCATATATGTAAGATTATCCATCTGCTCTTTCCTCACCCCTCCAAGGGAAACAGAAGGAAAATGGCCTTCAGAATGAAGTTGTCTCAAGCAACTAAAGCCAGACTAGCTATGTTCTCTTGGACTATTTAATATTCTCAATCATCCACATGTGAACACATATGCACTATCTTCTCCAAAAGACAAGTGCAATAGCTCCTAGCACCTGCCTTTTCCGTGGCTTACTAGCAGTGAGGTGTCTCAGGGGTTATTTCAGCAATAAAGTGGCATGCTTTTAAGGAAAGCATGCATTATTTTAAGATCTAATGTGGTCAAGAAAGTGAGAATCACTATCAGATGACTTGAATAACCACTTTGGCAATGATAACCATGTTAAGTAGGTCTGAGCTTCTTCAGAAGAATACTGAAATTCATTCTGAAAAGGGGAAACTCTCCATGGGAATCTGAATTTTATTGAAATGTAGAAAAAAGAGAAAATTTTAACAGTTGTGAGGTGGTTAATTAGCTTACTGATTTTTGCTGGCAGTAATAGGGCAAAGCCCATATGATAGTAGGAGACATGTGCGACGATTGCAGAACACATAAAAAAGTCCTTCTTATCAAGAAGTAAAGTTTGGGCAGCCCAGGTGGCTCAGGGGTTTAGCGCCGCCTTCAGCCCAGGGCGTGATCCTGGAGATTCGGGATGGAGTCCCATGTTGGGTTCCCTGCATGGAGCCTGCTTCTCCCTCTGCCTGTGTCTCTACCTCTCTCTGTGTGTCTCATGAATAAATAAATAAAATCTTAAAAAAAAAAAAAAAAAAAAAAAGAAGTGGGGCAGCCTGGGTGGCTCAGCGGTTTAGCACCACCTTTGGTCCAGGGCCTGATCCTGGGGACCCAGGATCGAGTCCCACGTCAGATATAATATTAAAGTTCAATTTTAATCCACACTTTGAGCCAGTCTCAAAGTTCAATATATTCTATAAATGATATTTAAAATTAATTATGATTGTTCATAAGTGGTAACTAAAAGCTGTAAAAAAATTTTTTTAAATGCGCTTCTTCTACATTTGTGCTAAGATCATACCCATACTACTGAATATTTTAACATTTTTTATCCCTAAATAGTACATAACTATTGGATCTTTTCAAAGACAAGCATTGTTGGTACTTTAAGTGACTGGCTTCTACAAAGTTGATGCTGTCTGCAGTAATTTTTTCCAAAATAGTGAGAAAAACCCTAACTTTGTTTTGCCCTTTAGAGTTCAAATGTCTTATCAATGCAGTTCTTTGACTAATGAAGTCAGTTCTTCTTGGACAGTTTTGAAATGGCCAGGATGATTCCACAGGACAAAAAATTATCCAAAGAAAGACCCAGTGCTAAATAAAATTGGATGGTATTATTACATTCTGAAAAGATCGTGCTGAAAAGCACAATCTCCATGGCTTAACAGTTCTAGAATTACACATTCCAGATTAGCAATTTCTGTTTTTTTAAAAGATACCAACCTCCATTCTTTTAATTCCTCCAACCCCTCGACCACCATAATAGGAAGCATCCACAGTTGGCCATTTCTTGGTAGGCAGAGGTTCTTCTTCCTCCTATGTAGACACAAGTTTTTAAAAATGGGTTTAATTAATTTCTTAAAATACTGTTTAGTCAGAATTAGCTCACATTTAGGGGTGTCCAGGTGGCTCAGTCAGTTAAGCATCTGCCTTGGGTTTAGGTAGTGATCCCAGGGTCCTGGGAGTTGACTTCAGCCTCCAGCTCAGCAGGGAGTCTGCTTCTCCCTCTCCCTCTCCCTCTGTGCACTCTCTCTCTCAAATAAATAAATAAAATATTTTTAAAAAAGAACTAACACACATTTAAACATTTTTTTCTGAATAATGCTATTGATATGGAAGAAATGTAGTAACAACTATATACTGGGCGTTTGGATGTACTTATGCTTATGTGCATAAATTTCAAGTGGAATTCTACAGAATATAAGGACTCCTGCCTTTCCAATTTAAGAATCTCTCTCGTTTCACCAGGTTACCAGAAATTGCTCCTCAACTATGAGCAGCATCATTTGGTTTTTTTCCAATTCTATTCATTATTTCATATTTAAAAAGATAAGACATTAAATTTAGGACAGCATTTCAAAAATCATTTCAAGTATCAACATACATGTTAAGTTAAACTGCAAAAGTGGTACTAAAACAGATTGGCAGTTAAGAGGTTTAGAGAATGCACTACTTCTATAGTTCATGTTGCTAACACAATTCTGGTTAACATATAGAGTAATACAAGAGTAATAATCATTTTGAAGAGAGTATTAATATCATTACACTTCCAGCTTGGATCTTCTAACTTTTTAAAAATAAAATAAGTAACATCAGGACTATTAGTATCTGGATAGCAAAAGTTAAGTAAATCTCTATGCAGTATTGAGCCTCATGGCCAGTGTATATTTATCAGTTTTTGAAGGTCCTATTCATTCCTCCAGCACATGAAAGAAATCATAAGATTAAAAATAACAATTAATTTTCATAAATTCAAAAGTCTAATACATAGGTATCAGAGTTATCTAACAACAAGGTAATTGATCAAATTTGGGGATAGTATGTAAATACAGGAAAAAATATCCACATCACTTCTTAGGCACTATTTACCTGTTTTGGTGCAGGAGGTGGTGGTGGAGGAGGATCCTTGATAACCTGTCCAACAACAACAACAAAAAAATCAAATGTAAAAATTTTGGTGGCATAGGAAGGTGACAGCAAAGATGCATAAAAACAACCAGATTAGTAGCATACTGTGGTAGTGCCAAAGACGTCTCCAGTGAACTTTGTCTCTCAATGGGCATGCCTCTCCCTTTAAATGCAGGCTTGCTTGTATTTTGACTAACTAGTATTGAGATAGAAGTAGTACCTGGTGACTTCTTCAGCTAAGTCAGAAAAAGCTTTTCCATTCTCCTAATATCCTTGGGATACTCACTCTGGAGGAAGCCTGCTGTCATGTCAGGACATGACATGAGACCACCAGGCCAGAAGGAGGAAGAAACCCAGGATAACATTATGGAAAGGCTGGGTGATAGGAGAGGTGCCTGGTCAGCCCCCAGCTATGTCAGTCATCCCAGCTGACGTGACAAACATAGCTTTCTTGGCCCAGGAGGCTTGTCGAACTTTCAAATGATTCCACTACAGCTGCCCCCTGACTGCACACATGTGAGAGAACCCCCAGAGAATCTCCTAGCTGAGCCAGTCTCCACAGAACCGTGAAGACACTAAATTGTTTGAAGACACTAGGTTGCAGGGTGGTTTGGTAGGCACTGCTAGATAACAATTCACAAAACTCCTTCATTCATTTTATCTTTATGCCATAGACATATTACTACCTTTATTTTTCAGGTGAATAACAAGACCAAAATTGTCAAATACCTTGCACAAAGTTTCACTAAATTGTTCTTCTAATGTCCAAATGCAAACATTTTCCACTAGATTACCACGTCCCTTCAAACGGAGCAGGAATTTACTACTGAAATCTGCCTTCTAAGACTCATTGACTTTTTCATAAATTTTTTTAAAGATTTTATTTATACATGATAGACATAGAGGGAGAGAGAGGAGGCAGAGACACAGGCAGAGGGAGAAGCAGGCTCCATGCCGGGAGCCCGATGCGGGACTTGATCCCGAGACTCCAGGATCACGCCCTGGGCCAAAGGCAGGCGCTAAACCGCTGAGCCACCCAGGCGTCCCATCTTTTTCATAAATTTACAAGGTACAAGTTAACTTGCTTTGCAAGAGATGATAGAGAAACTAACTTATTTTCTTTCCTACCCCTTAATCTAGAAGTAAAACAACTTTTTAACCAAGATCCTTTTCTATGACTCATTACTCAATATATTCTTTCATGAAATTGTAGATGTGGCTGATTCTTTATGTGAGAAGAATGAAGCCTGAGATCTAATCTTAAAGACCTCTATCAGCACTGGGGTAGCTAACCCTTCACATCATCATAATTAAAATTATTGACCAGGAGTACCTGCATGGCTTAAACATCCAACTTGATTTTTGCTCAGGTCATGATCTTAGGGTTATAAAATCAAGCCCTGTGTGAGGCTCTGTGTTAGGTGTGGAGCCTGCTTAAGATTCTCTCTCCCTGGGGCACCTGGGTGGCTCGGTGGTTGAGCATCTGCCTTTGACTCAGGGCGTGATCCAGGAGTCCCGCATTGGGCTCCTTGCATGGAGCCTACTCTCCTCCCTCTGCCTGTATCTCTGCCTCTTTCTGTGTCTCTCATGAATAAATAAATAAAATCTAAAAAACAAAACAAAAACAAAAACCTCTTTTCCTTCTGCCCTCCCCCAAATTAAAAAAAAGTAAAAGAAAACTATTGATCACGTGCCAATGGCTTCTAATAATTCAAGTATACATCCAAGTCTCTAGTTTAAAGAAAATTTTTTTAAAAATTTAACTGCTTCACTTTAATGTCAAATGATTCAATTATGTTTTAAAATTTTCAAAAGTTTAATAAAACAATAATTTTGAAAATGAATATTATCAAATAATTGTTATTACTATTTAGGTATGCTACTATAATCATGGATGTGTTTTTATTTTTTATTTATTTTTAATAGTACTTTTTTAATTTTTAAAATTTATATTATTAAATTTAAGTTCAAGTTAGTTAACATATAGTGTAATATCGGTTTCAGGGATAGACTTTAGTGATTTATCACTTACATATAACACCCAGTGCTCATCCCAATAAGTGTCCTCCTTAATGCCCATCACCTATTTAGCCTGCCCCCCTACCACCCTCCCGTCCAGCAAGTCTGTTTGTTCCTTATTTTTAACAATCTCTTATGGCTTTCCTCCCTATCAGATGTTTTTATCTTTCTTTCCCTTCCTCTGTGTTCATCCATTTTGTTTCTTAAATTCCATATATGAATGAAATCATATGATACTTGTTTTTCATGGACTGATTTATTTTGCTTAGCATAATACACTCCAGTTCCATCCATACTTACAAATGGTAAGATTTAATTCTTTTTGATTGCAGTGTGTGTGTGTGTGTGTGTGTGTGTGTGTGTGTGTGTATCCATTCATCAGCTGATGGACATCTGGGATCTTTCTGTAATTTAGCTCTTGTTGATAGTGCTGCATAAACATTGGGGATCATGTGCATATTTGAGTCAGCATTTTTGTATCCCTTGGATAAATATCCAATAGTGCAATTGCTGGTTCAGAGCATAGTTCTATTTTTAACTTTTTGAGAAACCTCCATACTGTTTTCCAGAGTGGCTGCACCAGTTTGCATTCCCACCAACAGTGCAAAAGGGTTCCCCTTTCTCCACATCTTCACCAACATCTATTGTTTCCTATGTTGTTAATTTTAGCCATTCTGACTGGTATAAGTTGGTATCTCATTGTGGCTTTCATTTGTATTTCCCTAATGATGAGTGATGTTGAAAATCTTTTCATGTGTCTATTAGCCATTTGGATGTCTTCTTTGGAAAAGTGTCTATTCATGTCTTCTGCCCATTTCTTAACCAGATTATTTGGGGTATTGAGTTTGATAAGTTCTATATAGATTTTGGACATTAGATATGTCATTTGCAAATAACTTCTCCCATTCTGAAGGTTGCCTTTTTGTTTTGTTGATTGTTTCCTTTGCTGTGCAGAAGCTTTTTATTTTGATGAAGTCCCAATAGTTCATTTTTGCTTTTGTTTCTCTTCCCTCTGGAGATGTATCTATTAAAAAGTGCCTCCAGCACAGGTCAAAGAGGTTGCTGCCTGTTTTCTCCTCTGGGATTTTGATGGTTACCTATCTTACATTTAGGGTCTTTCATCCATTTTGAATTTATTTTTGTGTGTGATGTAAGTTTTCCCAACACCAGTTGTTGAGGAGATTGTTGTCTTTTTTTTTTTTTTTTCCATTTGATATTCTTTCCTGCTTTGTTGAAGATTAGTTAGCCATGTTTCTGTAGGTCCACCTCTGGGTTCTTTGTTCTGTTCTACTGATCTATGTGTCTGTTTTTTGCCAGTACCATACTATCTTAAAGTGAAGAATTATAATACCTCCTGCTTTGCTTTGCTTTTTTCAATATGGCTTTGGCTATTCAGGATCTTTCTGGTTCCATACAAATTTTAGAATTATTTGTTCTAGCTTTGTGAAATGAGCTGGTGTTATTTTTATAGGGATTGCAGAGAATGTGTAGATTTCTTTGGGTACTATAGACATTTTAACAATATTTATACTTCCAATCCCAGAGTATGGAATGTTTTTCCAGTTCTTTGTGTCATCTTCAATTTCTTTCATAAGTGTTCTATAGTTTCCAACACAGATCTTTTACCTCTTTGACTAGGTTTATTCCTAGGTATCTTATGATTTTTGGTGCAACTGCAAATGGGATAATTCCTTGATTTCTCTTTCTGCTGCTTCATTATTGACATATAGAAATACAACAGATTTCTGTACATTGATTTTATGTCCTGTAACTTTGCTGAATTCGTGTATCAGTTCTAGTAATTTTTTGATACTCTTTCAGGTTTTCTACATGAGTATCATGTCATCTGCAAATAGTGAAAGTTTGACTTCTTCCTTGCCAATTTGGGTGCCTTTTGTTTTTTTTAATTTTTATTGTCTGATTGCTGAGGCTAGAACTTCCAGTATTATGTTGAACAACAGTGGTGATAATGGATGTCCCTGACCTTAATGGAAAAGCTCTCAGTTTTTCCTCATTGAGGATGATATTAGCTGTGGGTCTTTTGTATATGGCCTGTATGATGTTGAGATATTTTCCTTCTATCTCTACTTTCCAGAGGGTTTTTATCAAGAAAGAATGCTGTATTTTTGTCAAATGCTTTTTCTACATCTATTGAGAAGATCAAACGGTTTTTTTCCCTTTCTTTTATTAATGTAGTGTATCACATTGTTGATTTGTGGATGTTGAACCACCCCTGTAGCCCAGGAATAAATCCCACTTGATCATGGTGAATAATCCTTTATACTGTTGGATTCGATTAGCTAATATCTTGAGAACTTTTGCATCCATGTACATCAGGGATATTGGTCTATAATTCTTTTTAGTCAGGTCTTTGTCTAGTTTTGGAATTAAGGTACTGCTGGCCTTATAGAATGAGTCTGGAAGTTTTCCCTCCATTTCTATTTTTTTGGTACAGCTTCAGAAGAATAAGTATTAATTCTTCTTTAAGTGTTTGGTAGAGTTCTTCTGGGAAGTCATCAGGCCCTAGATCCTTGTTTGTTAGGAGATTTTTGATTACTGCTTCAATTTCTTTGCTGGTTATGTGTCTGTTCAAATTTTCTATTTCTTTCTCTTTCAGTTGTGGTAGTTTAAATGTTCCTAGGAATTCATCCATTTCTTCCAGATTGCCCGATTTGTTGGCATATAATTGCTCATAATATTATCTTATAATTGTTTGTATTTCTAAGGTGTTGGCTTTGATCTCTGCTCTTTCATTTGTGCTTTTATTTATTTGGGTCCTTTCTCTTTTCTTTTTGATAAGTCTGGATAGGAGTTTATCAATTTTCTTAATTCTTTCAAAGAATTAGCTCCTAGTTTCATTGATCTGTTCTATTTGATTTCTACATCATTTATTTCTGCTCTAATCTTAATTCTTTCCCTTCTTCTGCTGGTTTTATGCTTTATTTGCTGTTCTTTTTCCAGCTCCTTTAGGTGTAAGGTAAGGTTGTATATTTTAGACTTTTCTTGTTTCTTGAATAAGGCCTGTATTGCTATATACTTCCCTCTTAGGATGACCTTTGCTGCATCCCAAAGGTTTTGGACTGTTGTGTTTTCATTTTCATTTGCTTTCATGTATTGTTTTTTCTTTAATTTCCTGGTTGATCCATTCATTCTTTGGTAGGATGTTCTTTAACCTCCATGGATTTGTGGTCTTTCCAATTTTTTTTTTCTTGTGGTTGACTTCAAGTTTTATAGCATTGTGGTCTGAAAATATGCATGGTATGATCTCCATCATTTTGTACTGGTCAAGACCTGATTTGTGACCCAGTATATATGATCTGTCTGGAGAATATTCCATGTGCACTCAAAAAGAATGTGTACTCTGCTGCTTTAGGATGAAATACTCTGAAAATATCTGTTAAGTCTATCTGGTGCAGTGTGTCATTCAAAGTCAATGTTTCCTTGCTGATCCTTCTGCTTAGATAATCTGTCCATTGCTGTGAGTGAGATGTTAAAGTTCCCTACTATTATTGGATTATTATCAAGGAGTTTCTTCGAGTTTGTTATTAATTTATTTATATATCTGGCTGCTCCCAAGTTGGAGCAGCCAGATATATACAATTGTTAGATCTTATTGGATAGACACCTTTATTATGATATAGTGCCCTTCTTCAGCTCTTATTACAGTCTTTGGTTTAAAATCTAGTTTGTCTGATATAAGTATGCCTACTCCAGCTTTCTTCTGATGCCCATTAGCATGACAGAAAGGTTCTCCACCCTATCACGTTCAATCTGGAGGTGTCTTTGGGTCTAAAATGAGTCTCTTGTAAGCAGCTAATTGATGGGTCTTGTTTTTTTATCCATTCCAATACTCTATCTCTTTTGATTGGAGGATTCAGGCCACTTACATTCAGAGTAATTATTGATAGGTATGAACTTAGTGCCATTGTATTACCTATAAAGTCACTGTTCTGTAGATTATCTCTGTTCCTTTCTAGTTTTTGTTGCTTTTGGTGTCTCTTTCCTGCTGAAAGGGTCCCTCTTAGTATTTCTTGCATTGGATATGTTTTTAAAAGACTGCCCTTCTTTTAAAGATATATGCTGGGCAGCCCTGGTGGCGCAGCGGTTTAGCGCCGCCTGCAGCCCGGGGTGTGATCCTGGAGGCCCGGGATCGAGTCCCACGTCGGGCTCCCTGCATGGAGCCCGCTTCTCCCTCTGCCTGTGTCTCTGCCTCTCTCTCTCTCTCTCTGTCTCTCATGAATAAATAAATAAAATCTTTTAAAAAAAATAAATAAAGATATATGCTTAAAATCTTTCATATGAAATGATATGATTCTGATATTTCACCAAAATAATTTGGGGTGGGTAGGCGGAGCGGATTATAGATGAAATAAAATTAGCCATAAACTGAGAATCATTGAAGTTGAAAGAGACAGGAGGGAATTCACTATTTTAGACTGTCTCTTTGTACATGTTTGAAATTTTCCATACTGAAAGGTTTTAAAAATGTAATGCTATTGATAGTGTTTAGAGAACTCTTAATTTTATGTATAATATTTCATTGTTCAAATTATACTTTGGATCTAAATCTCTGACAGATCCAATCTCCACAAAGATGTGACTAGACATCTAGTCATTTAGTTAGACTACACATCAAGACATTTAGTTAGACTAAATTTCTAACTCATTCAAAAGTTTCAGTGCTACTAATAATGCCACTATTTCTATTCAGCCCTTTTATTTAATTCAACTTTATCAATAAACATAAAATTTCCATTCTTTATAGCCATTTTGAAAGATTAAAAAAAAAAACTGAACTTTTATAATTAGCCCAGAAATAAATGCCAGTGGGGGATTAAGATTTAAAATAATGCTGTAGTAAAATAAAATAAAGATTATTAAGCTACAGGTGTATTTCCTTTATAGAAAGGAAGTACCTCTCACATCATTATCAAACTGCACGTCCAAACTCAGTCAGTGAAAACCAGATCTATCAATATTTCATACTCAAAGGGATCATAAAGGCCAACTCTTCTTTCCTGTTTCTTTGAAGGAAATTATTCCTTCTAGTTGCAGTCTCAGAATGTTCACATCTATAATTTCTTCTTCTTATCTAAATGACTTTACCAAATTATTTACCATATCCAATAGATTCTTTGAAATATTTCTCTCTTTCTCTCTCTCTCTCTTTCTCCCTCACCTTCCTACCCCAGAACTCCCCTCAATCTTCCCAATGCACATAAGATTCCTTTCATATGCATAAATGCCCCATTTGTTCCCTAGCATCTATCAGAGTTGATCATTTTTAACTAGCTCCACAAAAGTGTAATTTCCATGAGTAGGAAATTTACATCTGCTTTGTTGCTCACTGTACTCCCAGGACTTAGTTAAGTGTCTGGCACAAAGTGGATTATCTATTTTGGAAGGAAGGAAGGAAGGAAGGAAGGAAGGAAGGAAGGAAGGGGTAGAGAGGAGAGAAAAAGGATGGAGGTGAAAAAGGGAGAAAAAAGAGGGAGGAAGGGACAAAGAGAGAGAGGGAAGAAGGAAGGAAGGAGAGGAAGAACAAGGGAAGAAGGAAGACTTCTTTGCATTCTATTCCCACTATTACCACCTAAAAGCATAAACTCATAATTCTTTGGACCTTAAAAATATCTAGTACATTTTTCAACTTCTCCAATTCATATTCAATCAAAACTTCAATATTCTGAAAACGTTCCACCAAGTTGTAGTCCAACTATGTTTTAATTCCTGTAATAAAGAGAAATTCACTACCTCACAAAGCAATTCATTCCATTGGCAAGGAATTCACATCATTGGAAAGATTTTCCCCCAAAAGAAGCCAAAGTTTCTGTAGTTTCCACTCTTTAGTCCTGATCCTAGGATGTGAACACACACACACACGCACACACACACACACACACACACACACACAAACTAATCTTTCTTCCAGAAGAGAGCAGTTTCTATTTTTGAATACTAGGATAATAACTGTGTAACTACTGAGCCCTGCTCATCTGGAAACTAAACATCACTACTATTTCTCATGCAATGGTCCTAAGTTATTTGGTCATCTTAGTCCATTTCTTTAGTACACATTCATTTGGTCAATATCTCTACAGGGGTTTAAGGAAGTGATAATAGCATTTTATGTGTAGCCATGCCATTATAAGTAAATGTATGGTACTCAGACCAAACAGATGCACCTCCATTAGTCTTTACTTCTATTCTACACATTTTAAGTAATAACACACTGATAACATTGATTGATAGTCGATAATTATCAAAGCTTTTTTGGCACCAAAATCCACACACTCTACTTACTTAAACTAGACATTTATCTTATTTTTCTATATCGAACCCATCCCTCATTCTAACCTGTATAATCAGGTATATTTTCCTAACAGAAGCCTAATTGTTTTCTTCTCAAAATGGGTCAATGGGTCCAATGACCACAATTGAAATCAATGAATTACTGATTTTTATTATAAGCTCCTTACAAATCATGTTTCTACTCTTAATTTTGCAGATTACCTTAAGTGCTCTCTGGAGTTCTTTCACTTGAAAAAGAACAAGGTACATCCTTCATTTCACTAAATCTGAGCACAATGTATCTGGACTCATTTTCATTTTCTTGTGAGGATTTCAAATTTACTCTGCTTATTACCTGTACATTTTGTACCAGTTTGTACAAGTATGTATTAGTATGTATTTCTGAGAACATAAACAGTATATCCCCAATCTGGTTCTATATTATATCCTCCTGAAAATTACTGAACATCTTCCTCCATGACTCATCCTTTATGTCATACTTGTCATACTCATTATCCTGCATAGCATCTAGAATTAGCATTGATATAGGCAAATGAATTTCAATTTAAAATCCTCATATAATATGGGGTGCCTGGGTGGTGTAGTTGGTTAAGCATCTGACTCTTGATTTCAGCCCAGGTCTTGATCTCAGGGTTGTGAGTTCAAGCCCTGCGTTGGAGCCCACTTAAAAATAAAAAAATAAAATAACCTAAGTCCTCATATGACCACTATTGACAAACTCACAACAGGATAATAAAAGACACCTTTGCATTTATTCCCTTTACTAGAGACTCTTTATCTGGTAACATAAGCCACAACCTGGAAAACCAAAGCTCTTTTACAGCACATTTATATGACCAGTTCTTCTATACTCATTGTTCAAATGTCTCAGTATGATGTAGTTTTGCCATCATACCCTATCTAGAAACATCCCTTTATAAGTATCTCTACTCTAGAAAAAGTAAAGATCCTTTTGCTTGCCCCAAATAAAATGACCATTTCCATGTTAAGTCCCATCCAACCTTCAGAGAACTGTTCCCCCAACCTCCTACTGCTTTATCTAGAAGCTCAAAAACTTCTAAAATATAAATGTTGCTGCACTGTTGAATCATTCATGCTTCATTAACTTGGACTTAGATGTTTATTTGGGAATTTCAATTATCCCTTAAGAATGTAGATTTCTTAAGGGCAATAATCATTTTTCCTTCTTTATAAGTATCACCAGTGCCTAATAAAGTGCTCTGAAAATAGCAGATACTAAAAAATATGATTGACAATGACTTGAAGGAACTAGCTGAGAATGTTCACAAAGACTCATAGCCAGCCTCTAAATTTAAAGAAAAATACTGAGAAAAAATATATAAATGATAAACAGATAGATATAGGTTCCCATGAAACTAAAATATTGTTAGTTTCAAAGAAAATGAAGCATCAAATTTCTCTTTCAACCAATAAAATCAGAGAATTAATCAACTCAATGGCAGATGGGAAGTCATAGACCATCTTAAGTTTCTTCATCTAGGAAATAAATTTGATTAATTGTAGGTCATTTCTAACATAAAAATTCGGATAGAACATTAAAAAAATACATATCACAATTTTTCCACCAGGTCTTTTGATTCTATGCCTTCTCATAATTACGCAGGCCATGTATCAATATACATTTGTATTCACCTTATTCCAGAAAAGAATATTAGGGTCATTTTTTCCAATAATATCTAATTAATATTATGTATGACTAAATGAATGACTTATTATGAGTTTAAATTGACTTTGAATTCTAGCAAGTATATTTTCTACATTGTTAACAATGGAAACACAGCCCTTAAAACCACATCTAAATCAAATTTTGATCAAGTAAATCAAAGGACACAGCCACCATCACAACAAACAGCTAAGGCTAAACCTTAAGAAACTGAACCAGAACCAAGGGTCATCTCTGTGCTGTAATTTATTACTATTAACAGTAATCATCATTTATTGTTGCTGCTCTATGTCACAAACATTTCTCTTATTCTCCTAATGGCCCTGTGAAGTTACTATACTTACCCCCATTTTAAATATTAAGAGGAGGGAGACTCTAATTTCAATAACTTGCCCAAGGATATACAAAGAGAAAACAGAATTAGGACTCAAATCCAGGACCCAGGTCCATCTATCTCCAAACTCTGAGTTTACCTTCTTCTGCTAAATGACATCCGTCTTTTTTTTTTTTTTTTAAGATTTTATTTATTTATTCATGAGAGACACAGGGAAAGAAAGAGAGGCAGAGACACAGGCAGAGGGAGAAGCAGGCTCCATGCAGGGAGCCTGATGCGGGACTCGATTCCAGGTCTCCGGGATCACGCCCTGGGCCAAAGGCGGCGCTAAACCACCGAGCCACCTGGGCTGCCCAAATGACATCCTTTTAAAATAAGGTTTGAACTGCAAAGGGAAAGGATATAAAAGAAAAGGCCAAAGATGTATTGAGTAGTTAATCATTGCTAGGATGAAAAAAATAATAATAATTGCTAGAATGCATGAATGGATGGATAGATGGATGAATGGGTGGATGGATGAATAAGTAGGTAGGTAGAAATAGGTAGGTAGGTAGGTAGATAGACAAATAGATATAGATATAGATAGAGTTTGATTTAAAGCTTATACTATGAAAGATGGAGATTATCATTCCCACTTTATAGAGACATAACTTGTTAATTAATATGCCCAACATCACTGACCTAGAAATGTTGGAACAGGAAATAAAATGATTTTTATGTGATGTTTCAAAATGTTCCTCTCTCCACTCTACTGCGGGCCTCATAAGTAACAAAAAAGGATGAAAATAATCTGAATCCATTTGGCTCAAAAGTCAAAATGGAAAAAATCTGTGTCCAACTGATATTCCTGCATTTCAGCAAAACCAGTGCAGGAAAAAAAGGAAACCTTACTGTCAGTGTAAATACTTTAAAAATAACAGTCATGAGAATCCCATTCTTGTACTAAATAGTGCAAGAACACATCCATTTCAGAAAAGGATGTATTCATATGCACCATATTTTATGAGAATTTGCAGATTTTAAAAGGCATAATATTGCCTAGTTGCCAGGATTTTTTCCACTTAGCATCCTTTAGTTCTGTATTGAAGATTCTGGAAAACACTTTCACCACTTTATGAACCATATGTAGAGTTTGATTCTCCTCCAATTTTTTTTTCATTTGTTATTATCATCATCAGGGAGGATTACATCTCATCTACTTAGCTGCTAGAATGAAGATTTCAGTTTGGAGGAGAGCCGATTTCTTAAAAAAAAAAAAAAAAGTTAGCTGCTTCAGGCAACAGTCCTTTTGATCTGCTCATTAACACTTTTCAAATGTTCGAGTGATGTGGGCATTCTTTGTGCTAGAAAATGTCAGCATTGCAGCCTGCAGCCAGCTTGATGCAATCATATGTTCCAATATTCAGAAAAGAGTGAAAAGAACTGTCAACAGTGAACTGCCTTGGATTAAAAAAAAAAAAAAAAAAGACACTGTACAATGCCTGTAGATCAAGTAGTGTTTCAGGACGGATTCTTGCCAGTGACAAAAACAAATGCCCAATTTATCAGCAATGTCATCTAAGTGACTAAGAGCCCACACAATAAAGAAGTCACTCTTAATGTTTAGAAAAATTTGTTTGAAATATGTGGGTCTTCTTTTCGGCTTCCCTTTTCTTTTTGATAAGATCAGAGAGCAAGTGTAGTGCCTTTCCTCTGAAGTGCGTAAACAAAGTTCTCTTACATTAGTATTTGGGAAGTTTTCTTCTGAATTTCACAAAGTTAGATGCTTTCATCATCTAGATCAAAATATGGTCTGAACTATCTCATCCTCCCTCTCCCTTCCTCCTTGACAGGCTCATCAGTGATCAAAGATTCCTACTTTGAACAAATAAATGGTGGGAGGTCTGGACAATAAATATAATTTAAAATGCCAAATGGGGACTGGGAAGAACAGTGTGAGCGTATATTCTGCCAAGAGTGAAGGAAAGGTCCTGCTGGCAAAGCAAATAAACTAAGACTCAGAAGAGTTCGATACCCTGTTTTGCAAATGGTGTTCTGTTGGAAAACATCACCATGGAAGCAGTAAGTACTAACAGCACACTCCATTTCAAGGAGGCAATCAAACATAAATCATTTTAATTAATGGTACAAGGAAGGCATATTAAAATTTAAATCACTTCTGTTTTATTGTGCATTCCCCCAAAAATCAGGCTACACTCAAAGTAACTCAATAAAGGCACCAAGAGCCCTCCTCAACAATAAAAAACAAGTGCAGTATAGAAGTATTATTACTATTTAGAAAGAACAGCACAGCTGTTGCTGGCTAAGAAAATGATTCCGTGGAGTTCCAGTCAGATATATCCTCATCATGAAAGCTCAACTTACTTATAAGCAAATTGGGCTTTAAAAAGATAACTTTTTAAAATTGTTTTTTAAATTAAGATTTATGAGATCTTTATGTAATGTCTTAAACGCACCAAGGAAAAATGAGCTTGCAATTTTCCCTCGAGGTTGGAGAACTTTGGCCAAGGATGCTAGAGCAAAGTGAACATTTATCATTTCCGGCATATTCAGATATTTATCTGCAGCTGTATAACACACTCTAATTGACAACATTCCAGAAAGCCTTTGTTTGCCACCTCATTAGCCTTACATCTGTAATTCTGCAGAGTGTCTGGTTATGCCAAATGATACAGCTATAGGACTGTCATTCTGCCATCCTGATAGTAAAACAAATCTGCCATAAACTCAACATACCTTCTAAGCTAAACAATGATGAAAACATCCATATTTTCTAATATTTCACTCATGATTCAGTACATGATAAGTTTTTTTTTAACCTCTCCTGCCCCCATTTTTAACTTAAGGAAAAAGGAAGGATGCAGCTGATGTCTTTGTTAACGAAAAGCAGCTGTAAAGGATGGATATGAGGATCCTCAATAAGCAGTATACAGACTCTTCAACAGATGGTGAGAAATAACTTCACACAAAAAATGAGAACTTTTCCCCTTATGGAATAGTTTGCAAACTCAACACACTCTATAATTCACTAATGATAGTGCCTAAAAATGTCTGCTTTGCATGAGGGCTCTTTTACTATGATTATTACTAGATCAAGTCTTCCAGCTATCATTGGTTTAGATTTCTTTTGTCAGTGAAAAGCCTGAGTACACAGAGGACACTACTCTGCAAAATTTTAAATGACGTTGTCTTTCTCTTTTACCCTTGAAAATATGCAGTAAAATAAACTGAAAGATTTAAAATTTTAAAGTAATCTCATAATAAAAGCACCCTGTGTGGCCAGGTTTCCTATTGTAGGGGTTTTCCATAACCTTTTTTATTCTATGCCCCTCTCTGGCAATCTGGTGAACCTCCGGATCCCTTCCCAGAATAATGAAGCTAAATTTAAATACAAAGGATTTTAAGGAATACAATTACATCGAGATATAATTATCATACCTGTAAAAAAAATCTGCAAAATTTATGATATAGAAACCTATGCTACTTCATTAATAATTCATTAAATAATGAAACACAATAGTAGGTCTGGGAGCTACCCTAAGTTTTGCAGTTATACTTATAAAAAACATTTCAAAAGTATCTGAAGAAAAAAAAAAGTATCCGAAGAACTACATGTGATATAGGGTATCTGTGATACTTATTTGTGACAAGTCTCTGGAGCTGCCAATACTTTTGTGGGTAGTAGCTTACATTTATAAGTGAAGGAAATGATAAATTTCAGTTGGAAGTAAAAAATAAAGGTTAGAAAAAATAAAGGTCGGAAAAATAAAAGTTAGAAATCCCTGTAGGGTACATCTAAAAGCAACTAGATAAAAGTTAAATTGCTTCTATTTCAGAATTTTATTACATTTAACAACTTTTATGTACTTGTATCTTTGTTCCCATTGTATAGAAGGGTGAAGGCCACATATCCTATTGTATACACATTATAAAGGATACCTTTTAAATAAAATCAGTGAAAAAAAATAAATAAATAAAATCAGTGAAAACCACACAAAGAACTAAGATTGTACCATAAAGCCACTCATGCAAAATGCTTCCCTGCAGTTGACAGAATTTTGATTAAAACTGGCAACAAGGTACCCTATATTGAAGCAGTCTTCCAGATAAAGAGATGTCAAGTGTTTCAATTTTAAGAATTAAAATAGTTCAAAGAAGGTAAGTGTTTACTGTGCAACATGCCTGGTTTACAATGATGAGTAAAATACACACAGTACTTGACTTCATGGAATTATTAGACTATAAAATGAGAGAAGTATTCAACAAATAGTCACATAAATAATTGCGCAATCTTAATTTCATTTATGTATCACCAAAAAAGTACCATTTTCTAACCTGACAGGGGAACTTTGAGGATTTTGGTTAAAATTTTAATAGAAAATTTAATTTTCTATTAAATAGAAAATAGAGGGATATTTATAACTTTGATATGTTTCTTGTTCCTGAAACCAAATTCGTACAAGTAAGGTATATGTCATAGTTTTAGAGACAGGGTATTTAGTTAAACGTTCAAGTTCTTTGCTTTTCCCTGCAGAGTGAAGGTTACTTTCTAGCTTTTAAGAGATTCAGTGGCTCAATATCTGAATATGAATGGGATGGTACTGGCCTCTTCTAGCAAATAACAAGCACCAGAGAAAGCTGTCCATGGATCCCTGTTGTCAGCGGTTCTAACAACATATATATCTCAAATACTTTTAACAATTAGAAACCTGTTTCTCCAAAAATTCCTTGCCTCTCTGAAACAGTAAGTTAATTAATTCTACGCAATATATAAAACATTATGCACATTTATCTTATGGTTACTCAAAACAAAACAGAAAGGTAATTCTAATTTTAAAAACTGCATACTGGGGATCCCTGGGTGGCGCAGCAGTTTGGCACCTGCCTTTGGCCCAGGGCGCGATCCTGGAGACCCGGGATCGAATCCCACATCGGGCTCCCAGTACATGGAGCCTGTGTCTCCCTATGCCTATGTCTCTGCCTCTCTCTCTCTCTCTCTGTGACTATCATAAATAATAAATAAAATTTTAAAAAATATTTAAAAAAAAACTGCATACTGACTTTTTTAATAGCCTAGGAACCACTGCTAACATTTTGAAAAATATTTCATTGTCTTCCATTTACAACCTCTTATACTTCCTCCGTGAGCAGTTTTTGTAATGATTGATCTGCAAACATATTACATAAGAATTGCTAAAATCAATAGCCCTAAACACTGATTGTCAACCCCGGGGAATATGAGAATCATTTAAGGACTTTGAAAGTTTCTTAATGCTGCTGTAACAAATTACCACAATTTCAATGGATTAAAACAACAGAAATTTATTTTCTCACAGCTATGGAAGTCAGAGTCTGAACTGAGTCTTATAAAGCTTATTTATAAAGCTAAATAAAGTATTGGTAGAACCGGTTCCTTGATACAGGCTACAGGGCTGTGGCTGTTGCTTGCCTCTCTAGGCTTCCGGTGATCGTCAGCATTCCCTGGCTAGTAGCTGCACCCTCCAATCTCTGCCTCTGAGGTCACACTGCCTTTTCCCCTCCTGGAGGCTAATCTGACTCTTGGGTTCTTAATTTAATCATTGCTCAATGATCCTTAATTGAATCACATCTCAAAGTCCCTTTTGCCATAGAAGATACCATTCACAGTTTCCAGAAATTAAGACCTGCATATCTTTAGGGACCATTCTTCAGCCTACTATGGGGGCTTTTCCAAATGGCACTGAATCCTGGAGAACCTCACCTGCCCAGCCCTTTCCCTTCTGGAAGAATCACCAACACTGGAAATCTTACCACTACTGCTCTGGGAGTTTCCCGTTACTTAGGGCAGGAAAAAAAAAAAAAAAATGAGAACCACTGTCTGAAATGTAACACTGTCATTTTTGAGTTTTTCATTAGAGATCTGTGAAATTTTAATCTCTGAACAATGAACAAAGCATTTCATAAGATATTTATATAAAATATGAAATGACTGAATAACAATGTGTGACAAACATTAGAGCTTCTGTGCAGGACTTTATTTCCAGACTTTCTATCTTTAAAAGATCTCCTGAGCATATGATTCCAAGGAGGTAGACTGCTGACATAATCTAAATGTGCCTGAAAACAGACATTTTAAGCTGTTTTGTCATGTTTCAGTTGAAAGATTAGATTTACATGTTTGCCACTAGTACTTTAAAAACACTCGAGGATCCCTGGGTGGCTCAGCGGTTTAGCGCCTGCCTTCGGCCCAGGGCACGATCCTGGAGTCCTGGGATCGAGTCCCACATCGGGCTCCCTGCATGGAGCCTGCTTCTCCCTCTGTCTGTGTCTCTGTCTCAAATGAATGAATGAGTGAATGAATGAATTAATAAATAAATAAATAAATAAATGATTTTTTAAAAAGAATTAAAAAAAACTCGCCTAAAACAAAATTTATACAATGCCAAGCTGAAATAAATGCATTTCATTTCCCATTGGAAAGTAATATTACTGATAACAATAATAATCAAAGTTAAATCGATCCCTAGTAATTTAACCGCTAAGAATTATTTCTTAGTAATTTAACCGCTAAGAATTTGCATTGTGCATATATGTTCTGTAAAAAGAAACAAAATAAAATGAATATCCTGCCATTGATATTCAGGATTTCTTTCACAAGGCCCTTTGCCCCCTTTTTTTCACATCACCTCTTCATTTTTCTCTAGCTCATTCAGCTTCCATCTTATATTCCTATCTACTTTGTTAGCGATCCTTTGCTTTGGCCATATCTAAGATGCATTATCTGTCACTGGCTTTCCATTTCAATTGTTTATGGAAACTCAGTTGGGTTACAAACTTAATCCCCTCCAGGACTAGACCTAGGCAGACACTGCTGTAAAACAAGCAAAGCTTCTTTCAGGGGATTATACTAATCAAATCTCTCCAGTGGCTTCTCATCATCCCTGAGGTGAGTTCAAACTTCCTAAAAGACAGAGGAAGCCTCCCTAAATAGGATTCCTGCCTAAATCCCAAACCATCTTTCACTGCTCCCTTTCACTGGCATGCTAGGTAAGCCTCAGCCTAGCACTTCCCAAAGCATACCAGAATAATTCAATGTAATTCCACACACACTTCATCTGAAATGTCCCACATCAACTGTAAATATCTCATTCATTATTTAAAACTCAGTTTGGGGCAGCTCGGTGGTTCAGTCAGGTCAAGAGCTCAGGGTCCTGGGATCAAGCCCCACCTCCAGCTCCCTGCCCAGCAGGGAGTCTGCTTCTCCCTTTCCCTCTGTTCTCTCTCTCTCTCTCTCACTCACTCTCTCTCCCTCTCAAATAAATAAATAAATAAAATCTTAAAAAAAAAAGGGGGGGGGGGGCTCAGTTGGGAATCATCAGCCCGGTAAGGTTTCTCTGAGACAATCCCGTATGTTCTTACTGTGCTTTACAAATGTTGCTGTTGGGGCACTCAAGCTCCTTCAATTATACTTTGCCCACATTTCTGTGTTTCCATATTAAAATGTGAGTTTCCATATCATATTATAGTCATTTTCATAACCCCAGTTCCTAATATAGTAGTGACACAGATTGCCATGGGCTAAATACAGAATTTTGCCTCTACTCTGCCTTTACATCTACTTTAGTAAACATGTGCTATGATTCATTTATACCTAAGTATAAATATAAGTTCATACTCAGGGCTAGTTGCTCTTTAATCTATAGTTCTAAATGTCAAACACAGGCAGATCTCTCTATTAAGTAGGTTTCAGAAATTAGTAAGCATTCATGTTTGTAAGGATAGGAAGCCCTCCTAACATCCTGACAACACACTTTAAAGGCATCCCTCTACGCCTTGCATAAAGAAATATACTCCATGATTACAACCTCTGCAGTCTCAGGGTTGTAATGAACCTATTCCCACCATCTGGAGATTGAGTCCTCTCTGTAACATCCAAAATTATGGTCAAGAACTATGTTTGAGCACATCTAGCAATGCCCCAAAGAAGCCTATTTTAGTTTTCACATATATCGTTTAAAAAAATCATATACTTTTACACTTTTGAGCCCTCTGATCGATAACAAATGAAACTGCAAAGTAACGAAGGAAGGAAATCCACCACTGCAAAATTTAAATTAAAAAGCCAAGGAGCACAAATCATCTCAGGGCACGTTTTTGCTTTTTGAGACTCAAGAATGCTAGACACCCTAAAATAACCGCTATCTAGGATAATCGAGAATACAACAGGAAACCGTTTGAGCATAAATTGCTATGGCAGAAAACTGATTAGCTCAGCAAAGAGACAGGATGCTTCTTGTCTCTACTGTTGTCTGAGTTAATTCTGTGCCTCCGCTGTGGACCAACTGTTCTGAGATAAAGGATTGTAAAGTTGACTCATGAAAGCAGATTGAAGTACAATTAATAATAAATACAGGAGTAGTGCAGAGTAGTGCCTGAAGTTACAAGGAAGCTGAAATTAGTCAACAAAGGTGAAGGAGAAAAAAGGCAGTCTAGGAATACCAGATACAATACCACTGTGATCTACAGAATATAAAGGTCTACATAATGTGATCATGATAAAAGGAATACTATCAAACTAAGTAGGAGGTTAAGTTTTCAATGAGTGCTTTGTCAGGATACTCTTTTCTATGAAACCTGAACAATCCAAATTGGATGGCTTGAAATGTGAACTCTACTAGTCAACATTCCACCATGTGGTAGACAGAACAATGCTCTCCCACCAAAGATGTTCCTGGAACAATGAATAATTTTCATATGTGAAAGTTAAGGATCTTGAGAGGATAGTCTCCTGGATTATCCAGGTGGGTCCAATTTCTCCCCATGGTTCCTTAACATTGGAGGTCCTTTCCTAGTTGGTGTGAGAGTCAGAGGGAGATTAACTATAGAAGAATGGTCAAGGAGATACAATGTTGGTGGCTTTGAGGATGAAGGGAAGGGTGCATGAGGAAAGGGACGTGTGTGTCCTCTAGAAGCTGGAAAAGCCAAGAGAATAGATTCTTGAGAGAATCTATTCTTGTGTTGCTTTAAGTCACTAAACGTCTAGCAATTTGTGACAGTAGCAATAGAAAACAAATATAAACCTGTATTCTTTCAAAGGTTTTACTCAAACATGAAAAATAACACAAACAAACCAACTGTCACAGCTTCAAAACTTCCTATTTGACACTCTAACATGTGCACATGACTTATTCCTAAAATGTTTTTCTGAGAGGCAAACAGAGAAGGTCCTGAAATAGATTTTTCAAAGAGGTAATAAAAGATTCAATAAGCACTGACAAGAAAACCTGACAGATTACCAGCTTCTCCCCACGAATCCAACAGAAAATATCATTCAATTTACTTGAGACTCTTTTGTGCTGCAGTAGAAAACCCTTTATTCCTACCCATCTTCCTCTCCTCTTCTCCCTCCAAACTTGATTTTGAAATGTTTCAGATGAAGTTTTATAATCCACATTTACCGGCATACATGTTTTCTAGAATTTCCTATCATAATAACAAACTATTAAAATTCAATATGATAACTGAAACTTTGTCGTTGTTGGAACACTAGCATTGACTCACATTTAAGGCCTTACTTTACATCTATCTCACCGCTTGACAAGAGTAGAGTTGAAAATCCTCTTTACTCACCACTTTGCAGCAAAGAGGCCAAAACCACCACATCAAACCAATGCCCAGTAGTAGCAGCAACACCAAAATAGCAATGATGGCTGCAGTCCCGCTAGACTGGAAGAGGTAGAAGACAAAAACAAAGTGGTCAGTAAAGCATGGGGTTAAATCCCAAACACATATTTTTTTAAGGAAACACAAGATAATGATGCAGAAAGCATAATACTGTCAAATCAGATTTTCATTATATTCCTTTAAATTCTATAAATCCCCTTATATTCTATCTCATACCTGTTACGTTCAAACAGGCAATAATAAACATGAAATCTTCCCAGGTGCTACAGACAGTTTTAAATTATGCCTTAAAAGAATGTAGGAAAAATCAATATCTGGGGTTATACAAACAGGCTGAATGTTCCCTATCATTTGTCTCTGGGAAAGGGTTATTTTGATTACAAGCATGATTACTTCTAGGCAGAACTTATGTAGCGTTCTTCCCTTTTGATGACAGGACACTAGATGTATTATATATTTAAATTGTGGGTCAAGATAAATATCAAAAATCACCAAGCAAGTGACAAACCAAAAACAACAGTTCTTGTTGGCAAATGGTACATTCGCATCAACACAAGAAAGCAACCTCATGCATTCACATATCAGATTTCTCACTGAAGCTTAAGGACTACCCACACATGGTTCTTGTGGGTAGTCCTCTGCTGTCCTCTTACTTCCTGATGTAAAGCTCCTCCTGCCCTAAGGAACCTGCTCTGGGCTCTGCCTCCAATCCCCTTCCTGTAGCGACCACCTAGTCATCTTGCACAGCTCAGCTCCAGCCATTTCCCTAGGAAGACTTCTTTGCACCATCTGGCCAGAAAATGCCCCTCTTTACTATACAATTCATAACTGTCTATACTTGAATCTTGATCACTATCACAATTTATCTGTTCATTTCTGATAAACTATTTCTTTAATTTCTCTTTTCTGTCATTATTTATTGTGAGCTCTAGGAAAGCCATGAGGTTATGTTCAACCCACTTACTAATGTATACTCCGTGCTTGGCATTTAAAATGACTTACTAAGAGAACGAACTCCAGAGAAATAAGACTGCAAAAGCCATAAATGCAAAGTCTAGTATTCACTGAATTTTTAGTATGGGTATAAAGTTCCACAGGGGACAAGCTGTCTCGCCCAAACCCCACTTTCTGGTATCCCTAGTAATAATGTTCTGTTTGGTGTGTGTGTTTTTCTTTGTTTTGTTTTTTTTCTTTTCTTTTTCCTTTTTTTCTTGCTTGCTTTCTTTTAAGGGAAAGAGTACAGAGGGAAAAGATATAAATAAATCAATACACTCTCCAGGTGGAAATTTGAGATTTCATGGGCAGTTTTTCAGAGATACACTTCCTGTCATTCAAAACAAATAAAGGGCCCCTGAGGGGCTCAGTGATTGAGCACCTGCCCTTGACTCAGGTCATAATCCCAGAGTCCTGGGGTCAAGTCCTGCATCAGGCTTCCCACAGGGAGCCTCCTTCTCCCTCTCATGAATAAATAAAATCTTTAAAAAAAACAAACAAACGAAAAAAACAAATAAGAAGTATAAGCCTAGAGGTCAGAGTAAGAGCCACTTTTATCCTAGAGCTGATAGAGGGGTGGCAAGGTGTGGGGGGACTCCCTGTATCCATCTTAGAAGGGCACTGTATTAACAGGCTGCTTAATTTCTTGGAGCCTCTGTTTTCTAATCCATATGAAAAGAAAGCTAGTTGTTCCCAAAGCATGAAACTCTTTGTGGAAAAGTCATTACTATGATATCTCTCTTAGAAAATCATTTTGCGTATTAACATACTTATAAAGCTCTGACTGGTTTTGCAGTAAAGAAACTCAACTTATATCAGCACAGAACCATCTTTTTTCTCATAACATTTTAAGTATCCTGTAAATCTAGGGTTCTCTAGAATCCACATAGAGAAATGTTGGGATTGATCAAAACTGAGAGACCTCCCGATGTTTAAGTGACAATGGTAGTGGCATTCAGTCAGAATATTTTATAATGGAATAATGGAATTTAAAGTGCAATACGAGGCACCCAGGCACAGCTAGTTAAGGGTCCAACTCAGGTCATGACCCCAGAGTGGTGAGATCGAGCCCTACATGGTGCTATGTGCTCAGTGCGGAGTCTGCTTGAGACTCTCCTTCCTTCTGCCCCCCTCCCAATAAACAAATAAATCTGGTTAAAAAACATAAATAAAATGCAATACATAATGACCAATGCACAAAAAGATAATAAACTTTATGTAAACAGTTACATGTAAACAACTGAGAAAAGAGAAGAGAAGGTAGTTTTCAAAAGCAGTGGCAAGGAAGTGCCAGAAAAATATACTTGGTTCAGCTAATCAGAACAATCTTTACATGTGTATTCTTTCTCCGTATCATCTGTTATTATCACAATGGAAGAAAAAGAAAAAAGATTAGCATAGAGCAGCATGGAGACTATCCCAAAACAACTCCATTTTTATAGATATTGATTACTAGCAGCCTTTCAGTTTTAATGAACCTATTTTTAAAATGACTAATTCCCAGAGCAGCATAAACCATAAAACACTCATTACTTTTAGAAATGTTCAGAAGATTAATAATCAACTACACATGAACAATTAAAGCGATCCTTTGGTTTCTGATTTTGCATCTAAATAGAAGAAGGAACAAGCATATGAGGCATTTATGTAGCTGATGGAAGGTTGCAAATTAACCACAACCGGCACCACCAAAGTATCACTTCGAATCTTTGGTAATTTTATTTATCTTATCTTTCAGAAGACAGCAAGAATAACTATGGCAACTTCACATGCACACACTATGTTTGCTAAATTCTACTGTTCACTATCTGACCATTCTTAAGGCACAGAAGATGCTATTAGATGATATTCACCATAAAGAATTAACATAAAATAGAAGAAATAAAAAGACATGGATTCATTTAGCGACTTCCTGTTGGAGAGTTTGGTTAAATGAAAATGCAAGCTCAACATTTCACTACCAATATATCTTAAATATCTAGATATATTTGGCACATAGAAACTTCTGGCACATAGAAACTTCTGTGTGTATGTGTGTGCGTGTGTGTGTGTAACAGAGAGAGAAGGAAGTGGAGAGGGAGAGAAAGAGAAGGAGAATGTAAATACTTTACAGAAAATTTTCAGGTAAATATCTAAGTTCTATGTCCTTAAAGCCAAAGAAAACAATTCAGAACGTACATCAGGTCACTGAAGAAATACTCAGAGTGCATCTTTTTACATAGAATTCTAAACATTCATGAACAAATTGTGTGACTCTCCACAGCATTGACTACTCTAGTTCTAAACAGTAGGCAAACAGGAATATAACAGAAAAAGAATGTCAAAGAAATACATAGAAAAGTGTGATATCCTATGGGAGAAATGCTGCCAAATACATAAATTCATGTTCCCACCTCTTATGTGAGATACCCCCCCCAAACCTGTTTATGTATAGAAATGAATACAGCATTCCCTACTAGCCCTTTCCCACATTAGGATCTAGTCATAGCACTCATGGAAATGGCTCACCATTTGTCTGTGCTATACAGTTTTCAAAAAAGTTCTATGAATACTGGGCTTCCTCCTTTCTTAGAACTCAAACTCTGTGTTCAGAAATAGGAACTTGCAACTAAATGATATCAATCTGCTAAAAATTTAGTGGTTACCTTTTTTTTCTTCCTATGGACGTGTCATTAAGAAGATCAGAAAATTGTATTGACAGAATGTAAAGTAGATGGGCTCGCCATGATAGGCAGTGAAAATTCTTTTTTTTTTTTTTAAGATTTTATTTATTTATTCATGAGAGACACAGAGAGAGAGGCAGAGACATAGGCAGAGGGAGAAGCAGGGTCCCTGTGGGGAGCCCGATGTGGGACTCGATCCCGGGACTCTGGGGATCATGACCTGAGCCAAAGGCAGATGCTCAACCGCTGAGCCACCCACGCATCCCAGCAATGAAAATTCTTGATTTTTCCTCCAATAAAGATGACTCTGTTAAGAACATTAATAAAATACTATACACATCCAGATGTAAATATACATTTATTATAGCAATATTATCATGTCAACTGACTCCAAATGTTCATCTTCAATAAAATTAAAAAGAAAATTTTCTAAAGACCTGCAGACCTAATCTTTATCATATTTAAGCTGAGCATGATGGAAAACTGGTTCAGAGGAAGCAAGAATGTAACGCAACCCAACCTTGCCATTGTGTATGAGACACAGTCCCTGGATGCCCCAGTCCCAGACATGAGATCAGTTAACTGAATATATAAACTCAGGCTTTCCCATTTCCATTGTTTTCATTTGCGCAGAGTCTTTATCAGAGCATGAAAGACTTCAATCGTGAAAGGGAAATAATTTCATTGTTCACATAGCTTTATAAACAAAATAAGGAAAGGTCAAACACATAGACTTCAGTCCTATGAGCAGATAGCAGGCCACAAGCTACAGACTTCAGAGTCAAATGAAACTGGCCATGATTACACATAGATCTGTGTCATGGGCAGAAACTAAAAGTCACTTAATTTCTGATAAGTGTGCTTCCCTTTAAATCTGAGCCAGGGAAGTAGGTGCTAAAATTACAAAGTTCCACAAGTCTTCATGAAGCCCACGGGTTAGCTGGAGAGACAAACGGAACAAATAATCCCAAATGTGAGGAGATGGGAGGCAGGTACAAATAGAGACATGGAACAGTAGGGACTAACCTGGTCTGGGGTTCTGAGGAAGTAAGAAAGCCCAGGGAGAAAGTGGTGCAGAATTAGTGGCCTCTTGCAAAGACAAGACAAGGACAAAGGTGGCTGGAGCACAGAGTTTGAGAGGACTTGGTAGCACCTAAAGAAGCTAAAGAGAAGGTTGGAAACACATCTCTGAAAAGTGGTAGTCCTTTATAATACAGAGAGATTTGGCCATCCGTTACAACGGATTAGTATCCGTTTGTTAGATGACCTTTCCACCGGCCATTTGTTGGATAGAATCTTTCTAACTATAGTTTTGAAAAAATGGCATTCTCAAATATCTACAAAGAATAGATTGCACAAATTAGCTGAGGAGTCCAGTTTGAGACTTACTACTCAGATGATGGTTCAACACATGGAGCCAAAACTCTTTTAAAGGTTAACTATGGACATACCAAAACCTTGAGCTTGAAATTAGGGTAGAAGGAATATATTCAGTAGTCATCCTGGACACATTGAGTTTTTTAACTTGGTTTGCACCTAATTTCTTCTTCTTCATCAAAAGCAAGCTTTCCAATGAAAAACTTCACTCTGCCTAATGTCACTGAAATTCTAGCTAAGAGGACCACAAAAGTATAAAAACAGTCACTACTGTACTTGAAAAATAACTATGAGCAAGAGGAATCACTCAAACATTTCAAAACTCAAATAACTATTGGAAAGAAGACTCACTCAAAAATTTTCAAAGCTGTCACAATCTACCTAGAAAATAATCACAGCAACTGCAACCGAAAAAGAACAAAGCAAAAAGGGGAAATGGATCTCCACGATTTTTTTTTTCTATGGATTTAGAGTTAGGGGAAGAAAAAAGAGTCAAAAAATGGGTGATAATTGCATGCTCTGGATTCTTCTGGAAGATTCGATATCAGGAATTACCAAACTATGTCCCAAAGGCCAAATCAGTGCATCTGTTTCCTAAGACCTCTGGCAAGCTATGATATTTTTTTTACAGTATTATGTAGCTGAAAAAAAAATCCAAGAGTAATATGTTACATAAAATTCAAATTTCAGTGTAAATAGCTTTGCTGAACACAGCCTTACCCATTTGTTTACATAGTATGTTTATAGGTGCCTTTGTGCTACAGCAGCAGTGTTGAGTAGTTGTGACGAAAACTGTGTAGTCCTCAAACCCTGAAATATTTGTTATCTGATCTTTTACAGAAAAAATGAAATTGCCAACCCCTGTTTTATATAAATCAAATTAGAACCTGGTTGCAAATAGCAGATTGCACAAGTGTTCAGGTCGGTGGGGGTTGGGGGAGGGGACAGACTCGGATTCAATTCTCAATTCTAGCATTTACTTGACTGTGAAACTGAGCAGGGAGGAAATCTAACCTCCAGAGTCCCCAGGCCCCAAGTACCCCCCTCTCAGGGGCAGTGAGGGCTGAAATCAGCCCATGTTCTTACTCATCAAGCCAGGTGCCCTGCTGAGGGCTGGGTCTACACAACAGAAGCAGCACTTTCTAATGTGTTTGCATAAATGTGCACTAGAAATTGGACGTGGCTCTGTTCCTCATCAGTAAAATTAAGGTAATAGGAATAGCCTCCTCTTGAGTTGTGTGTGTTAAAGTCATTAAGTGCTTAGCACATGTACAGTGCTTAGCACAGTGTCTGGCACTTAATACATGCTCAGAAAACACATTCTTGATACTGTTATGTCAAAAGAATCAGAAGAACAGATGTTCCAAGGGGGAAAAAAGATATCTTTCACTATTTTTTGAAGCAGAGACACATTTAGGAGATCTTCTGAGATGGATGAAGAGAAATAACTGTCTAAGTACAAATGCTTCTCAGGCTCTAATCTTAAATCTCTTAAGTCTCATCCTTCATTTCCCTACTCTTAAACTAGGTGTACAGCTACTTTCACTCATTCATTTAACAGATAATCTTGGAGCACAAGCTTTACATAAGGACCAGACACTGGGAGGAAGGCAACGAGCAAGGCACAGGCCCTGCTGTCAACAACTCAAAATGGCTAAGAAAACCCCAGAAGTAAACAGGAAATTACAGCTCAGTGACATAAGTGCCTTTAACAGAACTGAGCCTGGATGCCCTTGGAGCACACAGAGGGGCTCCTTTATTTGTGGGATTTCCACAAGGATTAATCAATTCCCAAAGTAATGGCGTTTTATTTTGTTTGGCTTTCAAATGCCTGTGAAAGCCAAAGGCATCATCCTATAATGAGTAATACTACTAACTGCATCTCATCAACTCTGAATATGCCTGACAGACTGAATATCACTTAATGCAATGCCTGGGTATCCTATTCTATTTTGAATAGAAATTTAATGGACACATCAGCAGATACATCTCAAGGCAACAGTCTCACTTTTCATATCTATAAATGATAACATTACTACCACACACTAGAGGTATTTGAGTTTGAATACAAAATAATGGCTAATTCTAATGGGAAAAAATGAATTATACCATGTTTATTAGCAATACAATAAAGTGAATCATAGTATTTATTATTTTATAATCATTGATTTATAGAAGACTATAAATCATCACTCTGAGCTGAAGCAACACTTGACTTCACAGTGACTTCACTGTGACCCCTCTGACCTTTTCTCCTTCACCTCTCTGAAGCACTTAATGTTGCCTTCTTTTCATATGGAATTCCATTTTCCTTTGGCTCCTTTACCTGGTAAGTGTCCTGGTTTTCCCATCTCTTGAGCTATCTATTCACTTCACTTATTCTGTTGACCAAGATGGACTTAAATTTTCTGTCAACTTGATTAAACTTTAGATAGATTTTTTTCCTGGCAATAGGCTCCTGGTCTCCCTTTGTGTAGAAAATCTGCTTTAGTAAAGTGCTAATTGTTGGGGATCCCTGGGTGGCTCAGCAGTTTAGTGCCTGCCTTTGGCCCAGGGTGTGATTCTGGAGTCCCAGGATCTAGTCCCAGGATCTAGTCCCAGGATCTAGTCCCAGGATCGAGTCCCACATCAGGCTCCCTGCACGGAGCCTGCTTCTCCCTTTGCCTCTGTCTCTGCTTCTCTCTGTGTATCTCTCATAAATAAATAAAGTCTTTAAAATAAATAAATTAAATTAAAATGGCAGAAAGAAAACTTTCAGAATAAAATCTTTTTCAAGTTGAATAGATTTAGCATTATGAAAAATATAATCCATTTTCTTTCCTTTTTACATTTTAGCATTGACTTCTCTGCTTTAGGAACCACAAACCTATAAGATGAACTTTAAACTCCACCTGGTAATTTTCTTTCTTTAAGCCACTGATTATCTGTTCTACATTTTCGATTTTCAAGCTTCCTTCCCAGTCTTTCTCACTCCAATCAAATAGATCAACTCTCAACTTCATTTTTCTATTAATCTATAATCTGCTTTCCCCTCCTCTCTTCTTGCCTAAATCTTGCTTTCCTTTCAGGACCTGGTTTATCCAAGACTCCTCCAAGAATACAAAACCTTTCCGAAACAAACTAGTGGTTGCCAGAGGGGAGACATGAGGGGCTATGGATGAAATTTGTGAAGGGGATGAAAAAGTAAAGTCTTCCACTTATAAAATAAATGAAGGGCACCTGGATGGCTCAGTGGTTGAGCCCCACATCGGGCTCCCTGCACGGAGCCTGCTTCTCCCTCTGCTCTCTGCCTCTCTCTCTCTGTGTTTCTCATAAATAAATAAAATCTTAATAAAATAAATGAAACACAGGGAAGTAATGTACAGCACAGGGAACATAGTCGATAATATTGTACAACTTTGTGTAGTGACAGATGATAACTACTTATATACATTTCAAAATGTACATAAATATCGGAATCACTATGTTGTACACCATAAACTAATACAATTATGTCAACTATTCTCTAATTTAAAAAAAAAAAAACCTTTATCTGTTATTCTTTCCCTTCTGCTTTAAGCTCCTGAAAGCCATTCTCTTTTTTTTTCTTTTTCAGTAAAAATCATGTGGAATTTGTTGACTACTTCATTCTATACAACTCACAAATGTGTATCTCCAATCCAGACCTCTTTCTAGAATTCCGACTTGTGTATTCAGCTGCTTTTATGATATTTCCACTGCGAATGGCTATATAGACATCTTTCACTCAACATTTCCAAAACAGAAGCTGCCACTTTTTCTAAACACTGCTCTACCTGACAACAACGCATCCTTCTAGTTGCGCAGGTGAAAAGTTTAGAATTATCTTTAATGTTCTTCTCTCATAGCCACATATAATCTGTCTACGCATCCCACGTGCTCCACATTTACTCAAATATATCCAAATCCAATCACTTCTTACCATTTCCACTGCTGTCTTTTTAGTGGAGCCATCCTCCCCTCTCTTAGATTACTGAAACAGCCAAGGAAGGACTTGGTCTCTGTATTTCCACATTTGCACCCCCTACAAAGTCTATTTTTACACAGTAGCCAGAATGATCTTTTCAAAGTATTAAGTCATATCATGTCACTATCCAATGGTTCTCCATTTCACTCAGAAGAAAAACTCAAATCCTTGCAAAACCCTACGTAATATATTCCCTTCTGTCCACCAATCTTGAAACTCCTGCTCGCCCCAGCTATCTCCACTCTAGCCTTCCTTTAAACTTGTCAGATAGAGTGCTTCCTTAGGCTTTGTTCTAGCTGTTCCTGCTGCATAAAAAACATTCTTCCCTTGGGTAGTTTTCAGGGTTCACTCCCTCACCTTCCTCAAGTCTTTATTCTTTGACAGAATAATGAAAATTTCTTTGATCCCTTACTTAATATAACAACTTGCCCTCCACATTCTCACTGACACAACCAACGTCACTTTTTTAAAAATCACCTTACTCTTAAACTTGAGTCACAAATGTACTCTTCCTGAGAACCGGAAAGGCCTCGGAAGACTTTCAGAAAAGTACATGACGTGTAAATTCCAAATGAGTCACTTAATCTCAGCATCCCTGCACACCAAAACTGTGAGTAGTTATAGAATACAAAAACTTATTTTCCTGTTTGCATGGAAGAGAGGTGAAATAAGATGGCTTAGAGGCACAGAGTAAGAGGAAGGATGGCGAAAGAACACTGTTTCAGTGAGCTCAACACTGAGAAACTCTATTACCACAAATGTTTGCTATCTCAACCACATCCTGAGAGACAAGGAAATCTGCAAATTGCAACATGAATTACAAATAAAAAGAGAAAAAACAAAAACTAGGTATTTTCAAAACAGAGACAGGTGTTGATAAAGACTTATCCAGAGAATTCAATAATGGCCCAAGGGTCCCTATAGATGTTTGTTTTCCTTGTAATGTTATCTTACAATGAGAAAGACCATTGTCTCCATACAGATAATATTGGATTATTTTGTTTTTGGAAGGAAGGATATCTCTCTGATTAAAAGATCAAAATATAAAACTGTGAGACCATGAGATGTGAGAAAATGTTTTGGTTTATAATTTTGGTCTTTTGAAGGGCAAAAATTTAGGGTTTTTTTTGTTGTTGTTGTTTTTGCTTTGGGTAATGCACTTTTTAAAAAGATACTATACTCATAAAAATAATAGCCATGTGATCAGTTCCTTTTAGTGCTGTTTTCATGTTCAACAATCAAATATCAAAAAAATGAACCCCAAAACTTAACTATAAGGAAAACACTGTCTTAACAATGAAGTTTACATTCTAAACTATTGCATCTTAGGTAATACAAATTAATCATCTCAATCAAAACAGAGTTCTAATCTAGATATATCAAGCTATCAAAATCAAATTACTTACTCATATTAGAAAGCACCAACATTTAAAATAAACAAAATGTGAGGTCATCATTAAGATATGCTAATAATTTCAAAAACATAATCAAGTCTTAGACAACAATTCAACCTTCATGAGAGAAAAAACTGTATTCCATTTTGATATTTAATGTTTCTTTTTTTTTTGATATTTAATGTTTCAAGGAAAATGCTTCATTGGAAAATCATTCTCCTACCTTATTTTTAATTTAAATATGACTTGAATTTCATATATATCAAAATAAAATTTGTACTATCTTAAAATCTCTTTTTAATAAGGCTAAAGGTTAAAAAAAAATCTAAAATAAATTCCATACAGAGTTTTTGTGGTAGTCTCCACTGTCATTGTTTACATCTTCCTTATTACAGCATGCAACAACACTGACAATCCATAAATTATTTCTGGATGGAATCATTTTTAAAAAGTAACTTTATGCAAACTTTTTACTTACACATTCTGTGGCTGTGACTATTAATGAACTCGAGATGACAGATTTTCCTCCATTAAAGCTCACCGAAACATCGAGAGTTCTGAAAGAAAATGAAAAAAAATCATTAAAAACAAATTAAAAACCAGAGGATTATAGGAGGTTTTAATTTCCTTATGTAATTCAAAACTAGTAGGAAAGTCTATTTTTGATCAGTTATCCCAGCTTTTTCCTTTCATCCTTTGGTCCAGTCCTTACTTAGTAGCCAGAGGCAAATCTCTTAAATGATCTAATCGTTCCAGAAGTATTAATGTAAATAAGAACATTAAAAAATTCCTTGAGAGAAATGCTAAGACTGTTTTCACCAAAACTAAAAAGAAGAGAAAAACCCTTACTTACATCCTATTTAGCTTATTTTTCCTATCTTCAGACATTACTATCATCGTAAGATTATTAAGAATAAAAAAATTGGAAATAATAAATCATTCAAGGGTAAAACATAGAGAAAGTGATAATACAAGAGAAATAAACTGAAGAAAAAAGAGAATGCAATTTCCTTGTGGGTATTTATTGTAGATGGTCCCAGGACATCAAAATATCTCAGCAAAGGTAAAAGAAAGAATAATTTTTTTTCATGACTAAGATACATCAAAGTTAGACTGCAGCTCTTATTTTGGAAACATGATTTCAAACTATAAGACAATTAGTAATAATTAAAATTGCATTAATTCAGATTCTAGTAATTAATTATTTGGGATCAGTCAGCCAGGAGTTGGTAACTTTTTAAATTTTTTTAAAAATTTTTTTAGAGAGAGAGAGCAAGGGCACACAAAACATCAGAGGAGGGATGAGGGAGGAGAGAGAAAGAATCTTAAGGAGGCTCCATGCCCACCGCAGAGCCCGATGCAGGGCCTGATCTCACGACCTTGAGATCATGACCTAAGCCAAAAACCAAGAGTCCAGATGCTTAATTGACTGAGCCACCCAGGCCCCCCTGGTAACTTTTTTATTATTAAATAGCTCTAACAAGGGAAAAAAAATAGCTCTAACAAGATATCAAAAGGCAAAAAAAATGACAAGGAGATTTTTAAATATTAAGGAAACAGACCTTTTCTAAAATAGTTTACACAGTATATTATCCTATAATGATCAGTATGCCAACATTTCAAAGCTATCCACTCATTAAAGTAGAAAGTAGTAGGTAACATTTTGGTGATCTAGCTCCTATGCAGTGGCATACTCCCATTCTCACAAAATATTCTAAATTCCAAGAATTAATAGCTAAGATACTTTAGCTATTACTGAATTACTGAATTAGTAAATTACTGATTACTCTGAATTAGTAAATTTTGTTATATTTAGAAGATTTCCTCCCTATCTCTTGAATTGAAAGCCAAATACTACTAGATACAGAGAATTATGACAAAAGAGAAGCAATCTCAAACCACGGATAAAATTTTCAATTATGATGCCAGAGAGGGGAGATAAAGTATATTATTTAGTCCCTGCTATGTGCCAGACACCACCCTCAGCATTTTATGGATGTTATCTCATTTAATCCACACGATAGCCCTTAAAGTAAGGAGTAGTTTCACAGTTGTGCAGATGGGGTACAGAATGCTCAGAAATGCTAATTACCTTGCCTAAACTGGTAAAGCTACATAGGGTTCTAACTAATTTTGAAGTCTTCCCATCAAACCATACAGGCTTGCTGAAATCAAAGTCTTTAATGTGTTTCTTTGCTCAACGTGATATGTAGTTTGGATTCATACAGGACAGAGCCACCAAGAAAGATACTCCTAGCAAATTTAGAGTTGAACTCTTCTTCAAAACTCACAAATACTCTTATTAAAAATATTTCTTGTAAATCATTCCCTCCAAAATATTAAAAACAAGTTTAGCTATATCCAGAAACAAATGAGAACTTAAGATGTTTACATCAACTTGTTTGAACTTTTGAACTAGTTCACCACAGAATGCCAAGTGGTTTATTTAAGAAAGAAAACTTCAACCCAATTTGCTTATTCTGCAGAACTGAGTCCCTTGTTTTGTTTTATTTTTTTTGAAGACAAAGCATAGTTGAATCCAAAAATAATCTCTCCTGGTTTCCAATTCCTCTATTTTTAAAACATGTACCAGAAAGCATATGACATGGTAGGCATGGTTTTAGTTTGGGGGAAGATGATCTGATTCACCATAATGTATGATTGTTGCAAGTAATCTTACTGACTCAGCTTTCATGGGTTCAGTAGATATAGACTGAGGTTGTTTAAAATCTGGCACTTAGAATTCACCAGAAATAAATCTTTTCTCTAATTAATGAAGGAAACATTAAAAATATTAATGCTTCCAGACTGAAAAAAAAGAAGAAGAAAAAAAAAACAAATGCTTATCTAAGTGGAATAAGAACAGAAGTTCACTCTTTCCTGACAAGATCTTGTAGGCAACCAAAACAACTGTGCACTATCCCTAAATCTCAGCCCAGTATGATGTAGCTAGTGTCACATAAAACTGAGTTGAATCTCCACAGATATGGAAAGTCATCTGATGATTCTTTGGACATGTGTCCTCAACTGAAACAATATTATCTTCACCTTCTTGAGAGCAGAGCATGGGCATCAACAACAGCACTGACCGCGACGGCATTTATCAAGTCCCTACTATGAGCCAGGCACACTGCGTTCATCTTTTCATTTAACCTTCAAGAGACCCACTGTGCCGGACAGCAGCATTTTTTTTCCACTTTCCAAGTGAAGAAACCCAAGCTTATGAAAGTAACTTGCCCAAACATTGAACTTCTCTGACTCTGTAGTCAAAGTGCTTTTATTTCTACCCCATAATTCCTTAATCCTTGATAAATACATTAGAGTCTTACATTTAAATGTCTCTCATTGGCAAGAGCTGAGTGACGTTCCTCCAGATTTTTGTTATATTCATATATTGCTCATGGTTAAGTAGGAGGGCATTCACTAAATGCTAAGCTAACATGAAAAATACACTATTAAAGTTACTTCTGTTTTTAAACATTTTCATTTCTTTAGAAAAACATTTTTGAAATTATTGGTATGATACCGGCACTGCCATGAATGATACCATTTGCCCAAAGTTATGCTGCTCCTTTGCTGGCACACAGATTGATAAAGCCACCCCACCCTCTAACCCAAACCTAATGCCCTGATCTTTCATTACCCTAAAACTCCAACACATGTATGTAATGTTTTCCATCATATTTTCATGTCAGTTTTGTTAGTATCTACAGATTTCTCATTCCTACATAACTCCTACTTCTGGTTAGTGTATTACTAACAGTAAAACCCACACTCTCAGTTATAGAGACTTTACTATGGATAGAAATGTATGAAAGTCCATGCTGGTTTTACTTAATTCCATACAGAAGTGAGAAGTGAGGGTAGAGTTCATTTTTATTTATCCTCAAAATCAATTAAAATTATAAAAGGGGAAAGGTCTAGGCCAGGAGTTGAGGAATTAGGAATTCTGGGTTCGAAGCCTAGTCACTGCACTTTCAATCTTCCATTCCTCAATCTGTAAAATGGGAATAATTTTACCTATGTCAGAGTTATTTGGGGGAGGAGAGCTTGATAAAATAATAAGCATAAAATAGCCAACACAGTGGCTAGAACACAGCAGGTATTCTCACATTATTGTAACACCTGACTATTTTTCTAACAGATTATTTAGAATAACAAGATACTTTTTATATAAAATCTCTTAGACCCAAGCTGAAAAAATAATACAGATAACACAGAAGAATATAAAGCAGCAATAAAATCATTACCTAATGCTTCTTGGCTTAACAAACTTCTACTCACTGTAATATAAAAATTATAGAGAGGGGGCACCGGGGTGGCTCAGTCAGTTAAGTGTCTGCTTTCAGCTCAAGTCATGGTCTCAGGGTCCTGGGATCCAGCCCCAAATGGGGCTCCCTGCTCAGCAGCGAGTCTACCTCTCCTTCTCCCTCTGCCTTCCCCTCCTGCTTAGGTGTGGCTAGTTCGGCTTTGCCACGGGCACATCAACCAAGGTTTCCTTTCCTGCAGGAAGTCACTCAAAGATGAATGATGAGGAACTGGGATTAGAAAGGGATCCAAGAGGAAGGAGTGCTATTTGACCGGCTGGAAGGTAAGAAAGGCACAAAGCAGTCAAGGAACTAAAAACCATTCAACATGGCAGTAACACAGAGTGTGAAACTGAGAATATGTGGCCTGAGGCTGGAAAGGAGAGTAGAGAAGGATCATGAAAAACCCAGGATGCCATCTTTTAAACATTTGGAATTAGTCTTAAGAGTTCTTAAACTATGTGTTTTACAAATATTCTTTTTACAGGGTAGAGCATGAATTGGAAGAGTAAATTCTACGGTAGAAAGACCAAATATGAATATCTTGGTGTATTTCAAATAAGAACCAAAGTCAGACTGAACTGAAATAGTGGCAATAAGGGTTGTGTGAAAATGAAAACTGGGAGATATTAAGGAGTCAGAATAAAAATGATCAGATATTTATTGGATATGTAAGAGGAGGAGGAAAGAAATCATTAAAGATGATCAAAATCCCTGTCTTATTGTGAGGTGGATTGCATAGAAAACACAGGAGAAGGAGTATAAGTTGTACTTGGGAATTTCAGGTTGAATGTGCCCATTAAAAATCCCAGTGAGTCAGCAGACATGTGGATGGTGGACTGTTGTTGTTGTTGTTGTTGTTGTTGTTGTTGTTTTTGGATGGTGGACTTTTGGATCATGGGTTGAGAGCTAAGGAAAAGATCCTGTCTAGAGATTTGGAGCTCATCATCATGAAAAGAAAGCCTTAGAGAAGATGCATAATGATAACTGAGTTAAGGGACTCTGAGAAGAGGAGCCTGCAGTGACATCTGAGAAGCTGCCGCCAAAGGAGGTGAAAGTATAAAGTCCTGAAAGACAAAGGGAGAACTTCTGAGACAGGACTGGCCCACGGTGCATAAGGCAGGGGTGGTCAGGGTAAAGAAGGCTGAGAACTGACAACTTCCAACATCCTTTTCTGTAAATTGGTTCTACATTGCTTAGAATTGCTTACAAATATCTTAATCCACCCTTTGTTCCAACCTTAGAATATTTTTCCAGAGTAGAAGGGTAGGCATGCCTGGCTAGCTCAGTTCATATTGCACTGACTCCTGATCTCAGAGTCATAAGTTCGAGCCCCACATTGGGCCTAGAGTTCACTTAAGAAAAAAAAAAAGAAGAGGGATAGAAAAAACTTAAACAAATTACCATAACAAAAAGATTGTTTGAAGTGCATTTTAACGTCAGTTGGTACTCAACAGTGATAAAACTAAATTCGTTCCACATGAAAAATTATTAAATAGTATTGTGATATATAAGTAAGTAAATAAAATTCAGTAAGTCCTAATGGTCACAGTGAGTTTATTTAATGTTTAAAGATGTAGGGGAGTTCCCAAATAAACTAGCTCAGGGCCATATGTCAGGGCTACTTTGAACTAAGAAATTTCATACACCATGAAATATGGTTGACATTTAGGTCCATAGTAACTTATTTGCAAGGTATTCATTTACTACTGACTTTATGTGTATCCAATAAAAGATTGCCATTTTATGATCCATTAAAAAGTTGAGAAAATTAAATAAAATTGTGAAAGACATTTGCTAGAAGTAATAAATAATTTACCTCCAGTTTGCACATACACAATTTTGCACAATTTTGCACAATTTTGAAATTGAGTGCTACTATTATTCTGCAGAGCTTTATAAAAGTTACTTTTATCCATAATAAAGATTATGAGTTGAAAAAATAGGTCTTTATATTTACAAATAGTTTACAGATTTCACTTCTAGTGATGAGCATATATGTAAATTAATGTTTTGTCTAAGGATACTTTCTTTAAAGTTAAAGGATTCTTGAATTAAAATAACTTCTTTTTTAGATATTTCAATATATGTGTAAACTAATATATGTGAAGACTGCTAGATTTCAAAAGGGAAAAAAAGCCATCTTCAGAGATGAAGTATTACACCAAAAATAACTCCCTTTAACTGTTTTTGCCTATTATAATAAAATAATAAAATATTATATAAAAATATACTTTGAAATGATCACTCGATTTTTAGTGCTTTTCATCAAAAATGTCAAATGCCTTAGTAATATCAAAAAAATTGATAATATAACACTTAGAAGCAGTATATAAGAGAATTTAAATACATATTTAAGGATATCCTCTGTCTCATCGTCTATCTATTCCTCTTTGAACACTTCTGGTTACCAAAACACTCTCTAAGTAATTCTAGTTGTTAGAAAGATCTTCTTTACATTGAGCTGAAATGTGCTTCCCTTTACCTTCCACTCTTTCCTTCTCCTTTCCTGGGAGCAATAAAGAATAAATCAAATCTGTCTTTCAGATGACAGAGCTGATGTTTGCAGACAGCTGATGTGTCACCCTTGAATCATATATTTTTCAGTATTTCAAATTATGCTCTATTTAATGTTTCCATTCTAGGCAACATCTTGTGAGCCATCCTTCGATGTGCCCAAATTGACTGTTGTTCCTCTTAAAAGACAATTTCCAGAACCAAATCTAATACTTGGGATAGAGATGCAATACAGATTAGATGAACTGATCACATTTATAGGTATAATTAGCAAGCAATACATCATGTGAAAGAAGAGACAAATGTTCTACCATTGGGGTGGGGGGTTGAGAAATAAAGAAACTCAGCCTTATAAAGGTTTAGATTAGATTAGATCTCTCACAAGATTTTGATGTTTACATTCAAAGTAAAGATATAACTAATGTCCTAGTATCCATGGTAAAAATAAATAAATCAAGTCTCATTCCTCATAAGGAACAGGAGAATAAGGGATTATTATATCACCTGCTACTAAAACAATGTTATTAGAGATTGTATAATACATACATACATAGGTATATTTTTGAAAAGAAGTGTTCATTTATGCTAACAGCAGAATTTGTCAAACCAAGAAAGAGAAGCAGAATGAATAGATTTCATTCCAGGCAAAATAGTTATATTGAAAAAAAATAACAACGTTGAAAAAGAAAATAAAAAGATTCTATTACCAAGTCAGGCTCTAACCCCAAGTCTGCCACACCATTCATTTGAATGACCCTTCAATATCACATGCTTAAAATTTTCCACATATACTCATGTCCCACCACTTCTTACTCAAAACACTCTGTCAAGTTCTTCCCACATTGCCTTTTAGAAGAACTAATACTATCAGTTTCATCTGATTTAGATATTTATTTCATATTTGCCAGAAGACTCTGGCCAATGTTTTTGAAAGCACATTTAACTATACCATATGCCTCCTTAAATCATCTCTATCAAACAAGCTGTAGGATAAGGCTCTGGTTCATTCTGTTCTGTTTTTCTTCCTTCACAATGTGTTTATGTATATTTACCCAATTTGCTCTGTTCTTCTTGCCAAATTACAGGTTTGAGATCTCAACTATTGCAGAGCAGCTGTGCTATTGTTGATGTCTCACTAAACAGGGGTCAGAGGATGAGCCTGTACTGCAAGCACTGGTGACACCTGCACATCACACCATGAGGTAAATGCCCTGCCAAAGAAGGAGGTGAAGAACTTCACAGAGTCCTTCCTATTCAAACTTAAGACATGTCGGTACAAATGAGCCACTGGTGGAAATAAACTCCCAAACTATCTATAGATTTTTCTTGATAAGATAATATGTTTAATCATATGACATTTTAAAATTAAATTGCATCCAACGAAAGAAATACAAAAGAATGACCTCATTACTACCGCCTTTGCATTCTTCCTGTTTAAGTACTAAGAATCCATCTACCTTAGTGGCGCCTGGATGGCTCAGTTGGTGAAACTTCTTCCTTTGGCTCAGGTCATGATCCCAGGGTCCTGGGATGGAACCCTGACTCTGCCTCTGCCTCCACCTGTGCCCCCAGTTCAGCAGGGAGTCTGCTTATCCCTTCCCCCCTCTGCCCCTTCCTCTCCCTCTCCCCTGCTCATGCTCTCTCCCTCTCCCACTCTCTCTCCTGATCTCTCTCTCTCTCAAATAAATACATAAAATAAAAAAAAAAAAACCCATCCATGTCAACCTGGAAATCTACATTAAATAAAGAAATTTGATAAACAGAGATCTCTCTTAAAGAAAGTACTTCAAAGACCCATTTCAACAATGCTAACCAATGATATACCTGGATAAGATCTACCCAGATAGCTTTAATCTTCGTTCACTCCACAAGATCAATTTCCAAATGCAAATCTATTGTCCTAGCTGCCCATCTCCAAGTAAAGCAATTTCACATTAACCTTCTTACAAATTAAAATTCAGGAACCTGGGACACCTGGGTGGCTCAGCGTTTGAGCACCTGCCTTCAGCCCAGGGCATAATCCTGGGGTCCCGGGATCAAGTCCCACATCGGGCTCCCTGCATGGAGCATGCTTCTCCCTCTGCCTGTGTCTCTGCCTCTCTCTTTCTCTCTCTCTCTCTCTGTCTCTCATGAATAAATAAATAAAATCTTAAAAAAAAAATCAGGAACCTTTAGGTTTTTAAAAGAATAATCCTCAAACACAATGGAATTCAGGAAGTAACAAAAAGAAGAGAAAGGAACTGATAGAGCAGGCTAATGAGATGAGGCATATGTCCACGGATCCAGCTCTGAGACTACGCATCTGGCTTTGAGGCTGTCTATCTAGGGTTACTTCACTGGGGTGTTGTTAATTATTTAAGTGAGAGAACAGGGGGAACCATCACCACATCTGTCACCCTCACACAGGAAAAACCTTCATTCATTGTTGGGCCAGATGTGTTTGTTTGAAACCTAGACTAACTAGCTACTTAATGGGCTTGAATTCTTAGCCAAAAGCTAATTAGGCAAACATATTAAGCATCAGTCACCTTACAAGGCTAAACTGTTTCCGTTGTGTTGATTTTAATCCAAGCTCATAAGAGAGCTCATCACCTACAAAAGTATCTGAATAAAAGTCAAGGCAAAGGAAAGGTCCAAATTACTCACAACATACTTAGAAGAACAATAATGATGTCTCCAATCATTGTAATGCCCAATACATTAACAAATAAAACCTTCTCATGCTTTGCCTCAGTGGTATCATGTCCTTGATACCAAAAAGAAAGAAAGAAAATGAAAGAGAAGAAAGAAAGAAGAAAGAAAAGAAGAAAAAAAGAAAAAAAGAAGAAAAAGAAAGAAAGAAAGAAAGAAAGAAAGAAAGGAAGAAAGAAAGAAAGAAAGAGCGAGCAAAAATTATTATTTTAGACAGATCTCCTTCCCTCAAAATCCTCAGCTTGCTTGTAGGTGAAATATTAACATCAAAAGCCAAACCAATGACAACTTCTCATGTCTCATATTTATTATGTTCTATATGATTTTTTAAAATCACGCCTCCTGCATATTTAGCCAATCTACAAATCACTGAAGAATATCAGTAGTTTCTAGAGTAGCCTCTTCAAAATGAGAGTGTCGAAAGGCAAAACAAATTCAGTGTCTGGGACAGAACAGGCATACTGCATTTTATAACTACTCTGGAGAAGAAAGTAAACTGTCCTCCTTAACCAATCACTGTTATTAAAAAGCCAAGATAGTTTCCTGTTCTCTTAAATGACATGCACCCCAGTAAGATTCTGGTCATTTATCTCCTACCTGATATAAGCCCCTGACCCCCCAGCAATCACAGGTACTCTTTTTGCTTCTTATATAACTAGTAACTCAAAATATTTGAGAAAAATGCAGACATCTTCTCATCTAACAAACATTTATGAATCTGTTGTGTGTCAAGTATTGTGTTAGGTGTTACAGACAGAGCAAGAAACAAAACAAAATTTATCCTAGAAGGAAAAGAGATATAAGAACAAATAAATGCTTGGGAGAAAAAAATTAACCATGAAAAGGGAAGAGGGAGTGCCAAACTTCAGAGGGAGAAGACTGTACCAATTAAATAGGGTGATCAGGAAGGGTTTCCCAAGGTGACATTTGAACAAGGCCTGAAGAAAGTGAGAGTGAATGAGGAGCAAAGCATTTCAAGCATAGGGAACAAGTGTAAAAGTGCCAAAGTTGTAAAGAACAGCAGAGAGATCAGTGTGACCATAACAGAAAGAGCAAAAGGAAGACGTAGTGAGGGGGGCCAGATCCTACAGAACCTCGTAGAACATTGCAATATTTAGATTTTCACTCTGAGGGGAATAGGGAACCCATTATCAAGGATTTTAAGTGGAGGGGGTGACATAAATGAATTATCTTAACAAAACCATTCCTGCCAAGGACAGAAACAGAAAAACTAGGAGAAGCTAATAAACTCTGTATATTTTCTTTTCCTCTGCTGGATATGTGTGATCAATATAAAGTAATCCTGTAATTTTTTTATTATCCTAAACATATTGTCATCACTATTGTTGGACTAGGGAACATCTGAACTGTCTGCAATCATTTCCCTCATAATAGGGTAAAAAGAAAATCACAAATGGAAATACTAAATGACTAGTGAAATTATCGGTGTTTAGGGGATTTAAACAAAAGCTCTTCATCCAAACTAAACATCCCTTATTTTAACCAGCTATCATTATGGTTTACTGCCAGACTAACAAACATGAGAAAATAGACCTTAACAAGACCTGGATACAAATTAAAGCACAAATATTTCCTAGTCCAAGGTATGCCTTACTGAGCCACGTTCCTTTTCTTCTTTTATCTTGATATTTAACTACCATAGTAATTAGTCAAAATCTCACTTTGGAACTCGTGTGTGTGTGTGTAAATGTGTATGTGTAAATGTAATACTCTCAAGTTCGAAATAATGACTGTAGCTCTGAATATTTAAAGGCTCTAGCAATAGTTCTCATACCCATCCAGATAAATATTTATAGGGCCTTTTAATCAATATTTAAGAAACCAGATAAAGCAGACTTTAGCATTTTCAACCTACTAAAAGCATATTATAAATAAAGTACTAACCAGAGTGGTTTGCCTTGAGCTTTCTATTTTCATGTTCATTTTGTACATCAAAAAAAAAAAAAGAGGTAGTATATAATTAATGTATATTTGTCATCATTTCCTAATAATTTATACAGCTAACATGTTTTCAAAAAGTTAATGAAGTGCTTACTCTCCAACTTTACTCAGGGCAGGTGCAGGACAAAGCATAGAATTCAGCTCCACACTTACTGGATTCACACCTAGAAAATAAAACACAACTGAATTAATATAGAATTTTACGTATCTCACACAAGTTTTATCAACAGTATGAAAAACATAATGGTAATCAGGGTTCAACAGTGGAACATTAGATATATTACCATGAAGAACTAAATAGACTTTCAACTAAAAAGAGAAGGAAAAGAAAATGAAAAAATAGAGATCATATGCCTCATTGATATGCAATAATGGTAAGTTAGAAGTTATGATATTTTATTAGACTAAATTCATGGATATTTGTAGATACTATAAAATTATCATCTTTTCCACCTCCATTTTTCAAATATCTTAGTCTTTGAAGGAGAAATGATATATATTTTAAAAGCAGAATTTAAAAATAATGGAGAGGGCAGCCTGGGTGGCTCAGCGGTTTAGCACCTGCCACTGGCCCAGGGCACGATCCTGGAGTCCTGGGATCGAGTCCCGCATCGGGCTCCCTGCATGGAGAGCCTGGTTCTCCCTCTGCCTGTGTCTCTACCTCTCTCTCTCTCTCTCTCTCTCTCTCTCTGTGTGTGTGTGTCTCTCATGAATAAACAAAATTAAAAAAATAAAAAATAATGGAGAATAGATGAATATCCAAAGGAGAATGAATTTATTTCAAGAGTTTAATAAGATAGTGGTATCCTAAATAAATAAATAAATAAATAAAATTAAATGCTTAAATTATCCTATTTTAATAATAAATTAGAAAAAATTTGGACTATAAATATTCAGAAAAGTTCCATAATCAAATGGATAATCCTAGAATGTAAGGGATGAAAATACAATCTGACTCCACTTATTTGTTTGGGGATTTACTTTAATAAACTTAATCTTATGTAGTGAAGGAAAAAATATGTTCATACTATAATCAAATATGTACTCAGAGGGAGTCTCATAAAGCTAAGTCTTAGATTCAGATGACTAGTGAATAAAAATAAAATTATTTTGTCCTCTTCAATTGTGGAATCTGCTATGAAGAATTTGTTACAAATATTATTGTCTTGCCTCACCAAAATGATGATCCTAACAGGAAAGAGAAGAATTAATTATGACATTTACCATGCTGAGATCCTCACCACGTTAATTCAACAAACACACACTGAACAGTTGCTGTGTACATAGGCAAAGCTGCGCTACTGGAGTATTTAGTACCATCAGGAAAACAGCAAAACTGTACATGAATCTTTCAAAAAATAATTCTACCAGAGTTCATAGAGTTATAGCATCTGCATTACAGATTAAAATTTTAGAAGCCACTACAATCATTGATGAAGAAAAATGTCTTAAAAGAGATCCAAAATGCTCAGAATATTAAGATCTATTTAAGGAGTTTTTCTCAGAATGAAGATTAAAACATTATATTCATCTGCTTTTTTGAAAGACACATTAGGAAAAATAAAACATAATTACATAAATATGGTAACTATCAATAAACTGTGCTGAGCAGGCACTGAAGATCAAAATATGTGAAATATATAAATATATAAAATATATAAAATATCTGTAAGACAAAAAGCTTATGTCGAGGAGCTGATTGGCAAGTTATTGGGAAATTAGATAAAGAAAATGAGTGAGAATAAAATAAAGCAACAAGTAGTAGAATAGTCCAAGAGAGTTAGATTTTTAGGCAAGAGTAATAATAAATAAATCTAGAGAAAGAAGCAATTAAATCAAGCAGTTGATGTGGTCCACACAGAGTATAGTCAGGAAAACTGGGTTCAACTTTCAGGTTGGCCCTTTCCTGGCTATATTGCCATGGACAAATTGTTTTACTCTTACAGATAATTGGAACCATTATTTGTAAAATGAGGCTTCCTAGGACAGGGTTCAGCATTTCTTAAGTTATAAACAAAGGTTATAATCATTACATAACAAAAATATTATTACTATTTGTACTACCACTGGACTTCATTTCTTTCTCCTTTGATTAAAAATATAGCATGGTCGATTTCAATTGAAAAAAAAGGAGGAAACACTTGAACACTTGGGGAGGAAACACTTGAGGAACCTACTCTTTGTGTAGGTTTCATTTACAGTGTAGGTACAGAGAACACTCCCATTTCGACTGCCCAAGTTGAATCCTCTTCCAGTCAAAACAATTTGAAATTCATCTAGAAGTAAAAAGAGAAATAACATTTTAATCCCTGCTGTAAAAAAAGAGAGAGAGAACTTGAAAGTGTCAAGGTGCACAGAATGAATTTCTTCATAGCGTTCAGCCTACTAGTAACAATGAAGACATTGCTTTATTTCCAACTCTCTATCTTGGGCCCTCTAGGGAAATTCAGGGAAGATATCATCTATTGCCATATAAAAAGGCATTATTTTATTTTTTAAACAAAGTGTTTTCCGGTAGTAACCAAGATACTTGAATTGAAGCCTAACAGTCATTCCCACATACCACAGAAACTTACCCTCCCCTCATTTCTGTCCCCAGAAAAAGAAAGGAAGAAAAAGAAAGAGAGAGAAAGAAACTTCCCCAAATTCTATCCTTGGGAAAATATCAGCAGGAAAGAAGCTTCTTTGTTCTTCTCTACTCTCAGGTATTAAGGTATGGGAATGTAAAGAAAATTACTTACTCATTTCTTTCTTAGAACTGTCATGTGTTGTATTTTCTTTATTCTCTGAAACTCCCTATAGAGTTCTTTAACAGTTTCTTGACATTGCTAATCCCAGTTTCATTTTCTGTTGCATACATATTTATAACTCACCAGAAGTCATGCATTTGGGACTATTCATAGTCTATGGCCTGTCACTAAAGGAAGTTTATTCAACTTACTGCTCAGGACTCTATATCAAAGGAGCAGTCACTACATGTTAGAGAGTAAAATAAAATGCTAGGAAAACAAGCTAACTGATCAAATATCTTGATTGGCATTTAAATGTTTGCTATTTAGCTATAAGATGATATATGAACTATTTTAACAGTGATTAACTCTCAATCTTCTCCAACAATCGCTTATCTATCAGAATCTAACATATTTATAGTAATTTATTGTGGAAGAAAATATCATTTTGCCTCTCCTCATGAAGCAGGTTATAAAAGGAATTTTATTTAAAGTGCAGGTAAAACTTAAAATGTGACTCAGTGAAAAGAACATGGCTTTAGAGTCCACAGACAAGAGTCAAATGGGACAATTAGTAAAACAAGGACTGAACCTCTCTGCCCCAATTCTGTCATCTGTGAATCAGGGATTATAAAACTGTCAAATAGTGTCGTTATGAAGATGAGGTAAAATTATGAAAGCAGAGGGATGCTCTGGGATGTCCAAATGCGCTATTCCTCTTAAACATCTCAAAGCCCATTAAACAGGAAGTCTAAAAGATACAGAACTTCAGACCATACCCAGAGGCTGGGAGGCTCTGTGGGAAATTACACAGCCCATTTCCTCTTCCACTAGACCCAATATTTTTCCTTTTCTATATTAAAATGAACTCCAGGTCAGACTTGAACAAGAAACAGAATCGCACTCTCTTTGGGTAAGGATGGCTTCAAAGTGCTAAAACCTGAGTCTGTTCTTGGCACCTGCTAATGAAGCCACCTACTTCTTTCCTGCCATCCACCCATACATCACTTCTTCATGTGCCCCAGGCCAGAGGGACTGTACTTTGGCCGGGTCATCAAAGCACAGAGCTCAAAGTCTACAGATACACGACTGTTTATATAATTAGATAAAAGAAAAAATTTCATATTTTATTTTACTTGTCATAGGAAAGGTCTCAAACATGAACTAAATATACAGAAAATTCTAAAAGCCTGTCACACAATATGTTCATTATTTAAAATAACACTCCAATCTTAAAAAATTTGAATTTAAAATAGAAATATTTCAAGGAATTATTTAAAAATTCTTACAGAAAAGGATGCCAAAAAAGTTAATTTTGTTATTCTCTTTCCAACATGAGTTTCAAATCATATAATTTAACTAGGGGGAAAAAATACAATTTCTTACACGGTATTTTTAAATTCTAACCACTTACCCCCCACACAGACACTTGAAGGCCGCAATTCCAGGATTTCAGTGCATGACTGAGCTAGTATCTAAAAAGGAAAAAAAAGAAGACCAAGATAGAGAATGAAATTCTAATATGTAAAGTGAGTTATAAGATTGCTAATAATCATAAGGTCCTCCCCTTAACCTCAATAGATGACAGAGAAAATCTTTTACTATCGTATATACAGCTACCAAGCTCTTAGGAAATTTCTATGTTGTCTTTCAGTATATATCCCAAGACTATATTCTGTAGGAATCCTTGTTTGATTATTAAATACAGATAAGCACAGATAAAGGAGATGTTACCTCAAAGTCTGGTAGCCTTGAATGCAAAAATAACTGAACTCTCTTGGAAGCCATAAAACCTAACGCTGACCTTCCCTATCAGGCAAAAGCAAGACAGCAAATTGGATCTCCTGTTCAATTATGCGAACTTAATATGTTTTTCACAAAGAGGTTCAATACAATATCAATAAATAAACACTTCTTTATTTGACCGTGGCACTTCTATTCGATTTCTCAGCCTCAATTCCCACAGATGCTAATCCTCCTTGTAGGCACCAAACGTTACACTTGGGGGAACACAGGCTCCTTGTATGAGCCAAATATTATCCTTAAAAACAGACCCCGTACTCCAGCATTCCAGAAACAGAATGGCTCTTCTTAGCTTGTTCCAAGAAACAGAAACCACCCTACAAGGCACAGGCTACAAGTGAAAAACAACAGTGATGAAATCAGCTGCTCCCAAAGGACACAACAATCCCGTCTTTATTTTTAGAACTGCTCTGCACTACATTATCAAACTCAGACAAATTCCAGATGATCTCTGAACAGCATTCCTTTCTTGACAGAGTTGAAGACAGATGATGTACAGTGGGCTCTAGCATCTCCTGCTCAGAACTAGAACAGGAAGGAAGGAAACAGAAATGCTTTCTGTGCTTTCTTGAATAACAGTAGAATGGTAAATTGTCAGCTGGGAATCTTTGTTGCTGAATATGCATCACTGAGGCAGGAAACCATTGGTACTTTTTAAGATCATTTCCCAGTGAATCCACTTTTCACAAAGCAATTGAAGCTATAGTGATAGGGAAACAGATACAGTAAGATTTTGTATCTGAGAAATTTAAACTCAGAAATGACCAAAGAGACAGACTCCACAGTCCCCAAAGAAATTTCAGCACCCAAAGACCTCCTCTTGGTCTACTATTTTATCTTCTATAATCAACACTCACTCCTCTGAGGAATGCGTACTGTGGTTCAATTAAGAATTCGGAAAAAGATGGACTCCTGGGCAGCTCAGTGGTGACCGTCTGCCTTCGGCCCATGGTGTGATCCCAGGGTCCCAGGATTGAGTCCCACATCGGGCTCCCTGCATGGAGTCTGCTTCTCCTCTATGTCTCTGCCTCCCTCTCTCTCTCTCTCTCTCTCTCTCTCTCTTTCATGAATAAATAAATAAAATCTTTTTTTTTTAAAGTTGGGGAAAGAATTGAGGGCCACTGTGAAAGGGTAACACACGTCTAGGAAGGGAAGTATCTTAAATCAGTAATATCCTTAAATATTTTAACACTACACAAGTAACAAGACTCTGAAGGGAACAGAATGGAAAAGTTTTGCTAACGGAATATGGAGCCAAAAGGTTCCAACTAACAAAAATGCAGCATTATAGCCTTGGCTTTGGCCAATGTGAGATAAAAGGAGAACAGTGGGCCACACAAATAGAGGGTAAAAGGAAAACACAAAGCCTCCAAATCTATTTTACTTGCCAGCAAGTCTGAAGGAATTTACTTAAAAACAGATCCCATTAAGGATGCTCCTATGAAGAAACATTTTTCAGTTCACACTTTCTTTATTAGTTATTTTAGGCACACCTCTAGCAGCATTACAGAGAAATGTTTCAAGCATCAAGAAAAATTATGAGAGGTTTAAAGACTGAATCCATTGGAAATTGCAACTGTTCTTTAAAGATTCCTTAGAAGAAGGTAAACAAAGAAATTACAAGATTTTCCAAAGACCATGTCAAAGAACATACAACTCAGAATGATCTGTGTAAAACTTCTAAAACTGTATTGTTTTTCTCTATCCTACCAGTATCGACCATAATCAAATCAGATCTCAAAATATTTAAGACAAAAGTGTATGTATATCTTGATTTCCTCTTTTAATTTGATGTAATCCATTGAATAGTTTTAAAATGATAGTGCCAGGGGTGCCTGCGTGGCTCAGTCAGTTAAGCATCCCATTCGTGATTTTGGCTCCAGTCATGCTCTCAGGGCGGTGAGATTGAGCCCCACATTGGGCTCCACACTGGGCATGGAGCATGCTTAAGATTTTCTAGCTCTCTCTGGCACTTTTCCCCTCTTAACCACCTTCCTAAAAATAAATAATTAAGTAATTAATTAAAATCAAAAAATAAAATGATAGTTCCAACAGTAAGAGCAAATGGTCAATTCTTACAGTGCTCTCCTTACAACTGGAGAATAAACACTTTTAAGGGCTGTTGTTGGTATCCATTTCTGAAGCCAGACCTTATTTACTCCATGTAAGGTATTTTGGTTTTAAAGATAAATTCAGGAGGGAGGGGCAAGATTGTGGAAGAGGAGGGTCCCCAAGTCACCTGTCCCCACCAAATTACCTAGATAACCCTCAAATCATCCTGAAAATCTACGAATTCGGCCTGAGATTTAAAGAGAGACCAGCTGGAATGCTACAGTGAGAAGAGTTCGCGCTTCTATCAAGGTAGGAAGACGGGGAAAAAGAAAGAAAGACACAAAAGGCCTCCAAGGGGGAGGGGCCCCACGAGGAGCCGGGCTGAGGCCGGGGCGAGTGTCCCCAGGACAGGAGATCCCCGTCCCGGAGAAGCAGGAGCTGCACCAACCTTCCCGGGAGGAAAGGGGCTCGCGGGGAGGTGGAGCAGGACCCAGGAGGGCGGGGATGCCCTCGGGCTCCCGGGGACACTAACAGACACCTGCGCCCCGGGAGATGCGCCGAGCTCCCTAAGGGCTGCAGCGCGCACGGCGGGACCCGGAGCAGCTCGGGGGGCTCGGGGGCGGCTCCGCGGAGGGGGCTGCGGGGCGGGAGCAGCTCGGGGGGCTCGGGGGCGGCTCCGCGGAAGGGGCTGCGGGGCAGGAGCAGCTCGGGGGCTCAGGGGCGGCTCCGCGGAGGGGGCGGCGGGGCGGGAGCGCGAATCCACCAGCGCAGGCCCCGGAGCACAGGGCGCCAGGACACAGCCCAGGATCCGGCCACCCCCGGGACAGGCAGAGGCCAGGAGGGCCCAGGACCGCAAGGACGCTCCTGCCCCAGCTGAGCAGATCAGCGGCCCCGCCCCAGAGCCTCCAGGCCCTGCAGACCGAGAGCTCCGTGGTTACTGCGGGAGCTGACTCCAGAGCTGCAGAGCTGGCGCCGCCACTGCGGTTGTTCCTCCTGGGACCTCACGGGGTAAACAACCCCCACTGAGCCCTGCACCAGGCAGGGGCAGAGCAGCTCCCCCAGGTGCTAACACCTGAAGATAGAACAACAGGCGCATCCCCGAGATGACCAGCTAGACGGACAAGTTCCAGGGGAAGTCAAGGGACTTACAGTATACAGAATAAGAGGATACTACCCCTTGTTTTTTTGTTTTGTTTTGTTTTTTGGTTTTTTGTTTTTTGTTTTTGTTTTTGTTTTTGTTTTGCTTTTTGATTTCCGTTTGCTTCCCTTTTTTTCTTTTTCTTTCTTTTCTCTTTTTCTTCTCTTTTTCTTTTTTTTTCTTCCTTTTTTCTTTTTCTTTCCCTCTTTATCTTCTTTGTTTTTCTCCCTTTCCCAATACAACTTGTTTTTGGCCACTTTGCACTGAGCAAAATGACTAGAAGGAAAACCTCACCTCAAAAGAAAGAATCACAAATCGTCCTCTCTCCCACAGAGTTACAAAATCTGGATTACAATTCAATATCAGAAAGCCAATTCAGAAGCACTATTATACAGCTACTGGTGGCTCTAGAAAAAAGCATAAAGGATTCAAGAGACTTCATGACTGCAGAATTTAGAAGCTAATCAGGCAGAAATTAAAAATCAATTGAATGAGATGCAATCCAAACTAGAAGTCCTAACGATGGAGGGTTAACGAGGTGGAAGAACAAGTGAGTGACATAGAAGACAAGTTGATGGCAAAGAGGGAAACTGAGGAAAAAAGAGACAAAAGATCAGGAAGATAGATTAAGGGAAATAAGTGACAGCCTGAGGAAGAAAAACCTACGTTTAATTGGGGTTCCCGAGGGTGCCGAAAGGGCCAGAGGGCCAGAATATGTATTTGAACAAATCATAGCTGAGAACTTTCCTAATCTAGGAATGGAAACAGGCCTCCAGATCCAGGAAATAGAGAAATCCCCCCCTAAAATCAATAAAAACCGTTCAACACCTCGACATTTAATAGTTAAGCTTGCAAATTCCAAAGATAAAGAGAAGATCCTTAAAGCAGCAAGAGACAAGAAATCCCTGACTTTTATGGGGAGGAGTATTAGGGTAGCAGCAGACCTCTCCACAGAGACCTGGCAGGCCAGAAAGGGCTGGCAGGATATATTCAGGGTCCTAAATGAGAAGAACATTCAACCAAGAATACATTATCAAGCAAGGCTCTCATTCAAAATGGAAGGAGAGATAAAGAGCTTCCAAGACAGGCAGGAACTGAAAGAATATGTGACCTCCAAACCAGCTCTGCAAGAAATTTTAAGGGGACTCTCAAATTCCCCTTTAAGAAGAAATCCATTGGAACAATCCACAAAAACAAGAACTGAATAGATATCATGGTGACACTAAACTCATATCTTTCAATAGTAACTCTGAACATGAACGGGCTTAATGACCCCATCAGAAAGCGCAGGGTTTCAGACTGGATAAAAAAGCAGGACCCATCTATTTGCTGTCTACAAGAGACTCATTTTAGACAGAAGGACACTGACAGCCTGAAAATAAAAGGTTGGAGAACCATTTACCATTCAAATGGTCCTCAAAAGAAAGCAGGGGTAGCCATCCTTATATCAGATAAACTAAAATTTACCCTGAAGACTGTAGTGAGAGATGAAGAGGGACACTATCTCATACTTAAAGGATCTATCCAACAAGAGGACTTAAAAATCCTCAATATATATGCCCCGAATGTGGGAGCTGCCAAATATTTAAACCAATTAATAACCAAAGTGAAGAAATACTTAGATAATAATACACTTATACTTGGTGACTTCAATCTAGCTCTTTCTACCCTCGATAGGTCTTCTAAGCACAACATCTCCAAAGAAACGAGAGCTTTAAATGATACACTGGACCAGATGGATTTCACAGATATCTACAGAACTTTACATCCAAACTCAACTGAATACACATTCTTCTCAAGTGCACATGGAACTTTCTCCAGAATAGAGCACATACTGGGTCACAAATCGGGTCTGAAACGATACCAAAAGATTGGGATCGTCCCCTGTGTATTCTCAGACCATAATGCCTTGAAATTAGAACCAAATCACAACAAGAAGTTTGGAAGGACCTCAAACACGTGAAGGTTAAGGACCATCCTGCTAAAAGATGAAAGGGTCAACCAGGAAAATAAGGAAGAATTAAAAAGATTCATGGAAACTAATGAGAATGAAGATACAACCGTTCAAAATCTTTGGGATGCAGCAAAAGCAGTCCTGAGGGGGAAATACATCGCAATACAAGCATCCATTCAAAAACTGGAAAGAACTCAAATACAAAAGCTAACCTTACACCTAAAGGAGCTAGAGAAAAAACAGCAAATAGATCCTACACCCAGAAGAAGAAGAGAGTTAATTAAGATTCAAGCAGAACTCAATGAAATTGAGACCAGAAGAACTGTGGAACAGATCAACAGAACCAGGAGTTGGTTCTTTGAAAGAATTAATAAGATAGATTAACCATTAGCCAGCCTTATTAAAAAGAAGAGAGAGAAGACTCAAATTAATAAAATCATGTATGAGAAAGGAGACATCACTACCAACACCAAGGAAATACAAATGATTTAAAAACATCTTATGAACAGCTATGCGCCAATAAATTAGGCAATCTCCAGGCAGGAAATTGAAGCAGTCATCAAAAACCTCCCAAGACACAAAAGTCCAGGGCCAGATGGCTTCCCAGGGGAATTCTATCAAACTTTAAAGAAGAAACCATACCTATTCTACTAAAGCTGTTTGGAAAGATAGAGATGGAGTACTTCCAAATTCGTTCTATGAGGCCAGCATCACCTTATTTCCAAAACCAGACAAAGACCCCACCAAAAAGGAGAATTACAGACCAATATCCCTGATGAACATGGCTGCAAAAATTCTCAACAAGATACTAGCCAATAGGATCCAACAGTACATTAAGAAAATTATTCACCATAACCAAGTAGGATTTTACCCGGGACACAAGGCTGGTTCAACACTCATAAAACAATCAATGTGATTCATCATATCAGCAAGAGAAAAACCAAGAACCATATGATCCTCTCATTAGATGCAGAGAAAGCATTTGACAAAATACAGCACCCATTCCTGATCAAAACTCTTCAGAGTGTAGGGATAGAGGGAACATTCCTCAACATCTTAAAAGCCATCTACAAAAAGCCCACAGCAAATATCATTCTCAATGGGGAAGCACTGGGAGCCTTTCCCCTAAGATCAGAAACACGACAGGGATGTCCACTCTCACCACTCTATTCAACATAGCACTAGAAGTCCTAGCCTCAGCAATCAGACAACAAAAAGACATTAAAGGCATTCAAATTGGCAAAGAAGAAGTCAAACTCTCCCTCTTGGCCGATGACATGATACTCTACATAGAAAACCCAAAAGCCTCCACCCCAAGATTGCTAGAACTCATACAGCAATTTGGCATCGTGGCAGGATACAAAATCAATGCCCAGAAATCAGTGGCATTTCTATACACTAACAATGAGACTGAAGAAAGTGAAATTAAGGAGTCAATCCCATTTACAATTGCACCCAAAAGCATAAGATACCTAGGAATAAACCTCACCAAAGAGGTAAAGGATCTATACCCTAAAAACTATAGAACACTTCTGAAAAAAATTGAGGAAGACACAGAGAGATGGAAAAATATTCCATGCTCATGGATTGGCAGAATTAATATTGTGAAAATGTCAATGTTACCCAGGGCAATATACACGTTTAATGCAATCCCTATCAAAATACTGTGGACTTTCTTCAGAGAGTTAGAACAAATTATTTTAAGATTTGTGTGGAATCAGAAAAGACCCCGAATAGCCAGGGGAATTTTAAAAAAGAAAACCATAGCTGGGGGCATCACAATGCCAGATTTCAGGTTGGACTACAAAGCTGTGGTCATCAAGACAGTGTGGTACTGGCACAGAAACAGACACATAGATCAATGGAACAGAACAGAGAACCCAGAAGTGGACCCTCAACTTTATGGTCAACTAATATTCGATAAAGGAGGAAAGACTATCCACTGGAAGAAAGACAGTCTCTTCAATAAATGGTGCTGGGAAAATTGGACATCCACATGCAGAAGAATGAAACTAGACCACTCTCTTGCACCAGACAGAAAGATAAACTCAAAATGGATGAAAGATCTAAATGTGAGACAAGATTCCATCAAAATCCTAGAGGAGAACACAGGCAACACCCTTTTTGAACTTGGCCACAGTAACTTCTTGCAAGTTACATCCACGAAGGCAAAAGAAACAAAAGCAAAAATGAACTATTGGGACTTCATCAAGATAAGAAGCTTCTGTACAGCAAAGGATACAGTCAACAAAACTAAAAGACACCCTACAGAATGGGAGAAGAGATTTGCAAATGACATATCAGATAAAGGGCTAGTTTCCAAGATCTATAAAGAACTTCTTAAACTCAACAGCAAAGAAACAAACAATCCAATCATGAAATGGGCAAAAGACTTGAAGAGAAATCTCACAGAGGAAGACATAGACATGGCCAACAAGCACATGAGAAAATGCTCTGCATCACTTGCCATCAGGGAAATACAAGTCAAAACCACAATGAGATACCACCTCACACCAGTGAGAATGCGGAAAATTAACAAGGCAGGAGACCACAAATGTTGGAGAGGATGCGGAGAAAAGGGAACCAACCCTCTTACACTGTTGGTAGGAATGTGAACTGGTGCAGCCACTCTGGAAAAATGTGTGGAGGTTCCTCAGAGAGTTGAAAATAGACCTGCCCTACGACCCAGCAATTGCACTGCTGGGGATTTACCCCAAAGATACAGATGCAATGAAACGCCGGGACACCTGCACCCCGATGTTTCTAGCAGCAATGTCCACAATAGCCAAAGTGTGGAAGGAGCCTCGGTGTCCATCGAAAGATGAATGGATAAAGATGTGGTTTATGTATACAATGGAATATTCTTCAGCCATTAGAAACGAAAATACCCACCATTTGCTTCAACATGGATGGAACTGGAGGGTATTATGCTGAGTGAAGTAAGTCAGTCGGAGAAGGACAAACAGTTTATGTTCTCATTCATTTGGGGAATATAAATAATAGTGAGAGGGAATATAAGGGAAGGGAGAAGAAATGTGTGGGAAATATCAGAAACGGAGACAGAACATAAAGACTCCTAACTCTGGGAAACGAACTAGGGGTGGTGGAAGGGCAGGCAGGAGGGCAAGGGATGAGGGTGAATGAGTGACGGGCATTGAGGGGGGCATTTGATGGGATGAGCACTGGGTGTTATTCTGTATGTTGGCAAATTGAACACTAATAAAAAATAGATTTATTATAAAAAAATAATAAAGGGGAAAAAAGAAAAAAATAAAGATAAATTCAAGATGACTTAAAAATGTATTTTCTACTTCACGTCTAATATTAAAGAAATCAAGTTACATCAAGAGAAACTAAGAATAGCTGAAGGTTGGGGATATGTTGCAGTAAATTGTATAATATACTTTTATACCTAAGAATACACTTCCACTAGTTTAATATATGTACTTATTTTTAAAAAATGAATTATATAGAAATGATATTACTGAATGGCAAAGTGACCCAAGGAACACATTCACAGAAAGACAAGCAGTTTAGACCATGAGTCCTAAAAGTGGCATCACCATTTGAAGGAATCCAGCTGAATTCCCCACAGGACATTACGTGCCCTTCTCTAACGTTTGTTCTGATTTTTTGAAAAATTTCTCTGTATCTTATGTTCTATTAGTTGGATATATGAATCACCTCTACTAGGAGACAAAGTCTTTGAGCATAAAGATAGGACAGTATGTTGTACAATCCTTTCAGGACCAGCACACTGTTTTGCATATAAAGTACAACCAATAAATGCTTAGGGAATACTGATTGCATGAATTAATGAGAATATTAAAAAATATCTATCTAGCAAGCAAATCAACAACCATTTCATGACAAACATAAGGCAGAATAAAGTTAATTTATGTGAAAAGGCATCCAGCCCTCCAAAAAATGAGTGCGGGAAACACAGAAACCCATGATTTGAAATAAGAGGTTCACCCAAACCATTTCCAAATGAAAAACAATCAAAGAGAGGGAACAAGAATGTGTTGGGGAGGAAAGAAAGAAAGCATGTGCATTTTTAAAAAATAAAATTTGTCCTAAACTTGTTTTTTCCATCTAAAGTTTATCATGTTCCTGTAGTAAAATAACTGAAAGTCAAATAATTCAATGTTTGTATGCAGATAGTTTATATCATTAAATTTTTTTTAAAAATCAGTTCCATAAACATGAAGCAGTTCATAATCTAGTCTCAAGACAAGTAATTGCACAAGTTCAAATGTTCAAGATATCAAAATAGGTCCATTATATTAAAACTGTCATCACTAAATGACAACCGATAGAGGACAAATATTTTAAACACTCTAGTTAATTTTTACTAAATTAAATACTGTTATTGATTGATTGAACATTGGATCAGGTGTCCCATCTATGATAATTGACACATTATCTTTCATACTCTGCACTTCCATCATTTGTACAACAGAGCATCTTGTAAGGATGTTTCTTCAAATATGTGTTGCCATCTGTCTTCATTATATCTCAATAGAAACAGAAAATAGTTTCCACTGAAGGTCAGCCTTGGTTGACATCAGAGAGAGCTAATAGCACCATAGACCAAATTTAAAGACAAGCCAAATGCTATTAATAAAACCAGGGCACATTAAGTCATGCACACCCTAGATGCAAAATTACATCATTTGAGATTTTGAAATATACATATATATATATATATATAAATTGGCAAAGAACTTGATGCTCACCATGAAAAAAAGTATACTACTGAAGCATCTGTTCACTCACAAGCATCTGTTCACTCAAAAAGTGATATTAGTGTGAAGGAATATTTACAAATGAAAATAATAGGTACATTATTCTCTACTCCCTACTTTTAAGTCCTCAAAATTAATAGGCATAACAAGAGTCATATTTACTGAAAGTTAACTCCCTAAATTTAGTACAAATATCAGTAGCCAAAAATTCAAAAGAATTTCTAACAATGGTAATAATAATTATCATTTGTTGGGAACTATGTTCCAGGCAGTATGCTAAGCACTTTATATGATTTTCTTCAGTTAATCCTCCTAAATCTTATGAATATATACTATTTTTATCTCCACATTATAGATGAGAAAACTGAGGTTTTTAGAGAGATCTTTTTAATTTTATTTTTTAAATAAGAACGATTAGTTTTCAAAAAGTAGAGCCAGATCTCCTCAGGTTTGATTGACTCTAAAGCCTGTTCTAACCAGTGCACTCTGACAATCTAACATTACAAAACTCTAATAGCTAACAAACTAGTGAAAATTTATCTGCCTGTCTTGACCAGATTCCTTTTATACTATCAAAACCATCTAAAATCTATCTTATTTTTTTTTATTTTTTTTTAATTTTTTTTTTATTTATGATAGTCACAGAGAGAGAGAGAGAGAGGCAGAGACACAGACAGAGGGAGAAGCAGGCTCCATGCACCGGGAGCCTGACGTGGGATTCGATCCCGGGTCTCCAGGATCGCGCCCTGGGCCAAAGGCAGGCACTAAACCGCTGCACCACCCAGGGATCCCTATCTTATTTTTTATCTTCAAAAGTATGTCACTAAGCTCTCACCTACATTTGTTGGGATTTTAATAAATTTGTTTTAAAATTTCCAATTCCAAGGCAACTGGGTGGCTCAGTTGGTTAAGTGTCCGACTCTTGATCTCAAGGTCGTGAGTTCAAGCCTTGCATCTGGCTCCACGCTGGGTGTGGAGCCTACTTAAAAGGAAAAAAAATTTCCAATTCCATTGATTCGAATAAATCAAAAATCCAGATCATATTCTGAATTAGTAACATATAGGAAATACAAATGCTTAGGGCCTTCTCTCTTTTGATTTTTTCTGTCATCTTATTATTGCTTTCTATCTCAGTGTTTTTCTGTATAGATCAAATACTTATTCATAATCCAGAACCTAAAAGACAAGAGAGGCTATACTAGAACAAGAGGCCCTAACTGTGCTTTGGAGGCACAATAGCCACTTAAAAAAAGAAAATCAAACTGTTTAGAAATTGTTATCTGAACACATTTTTTTTCAGTCATAAAAGCAATGATGTCAATGGCATTTAAGGGTATAAGGTTTCATACATTTCTAGAGCTTGCCTGAGTGCTGGGAAGAGAAAGGATATTCTGAGCCAAGCAGCAGAAGGTTGGGGTATTTTGTTTTGTTTTCTTTTGGGTTTTTTTTTTTTTTCCATTTTTTCTGAACATGGAACAAACTTTAGGTGAATTTTTGACACAGAATAAGTTAGTCTTTCCCTCGTACACACTCATTGTCTCACCTAGGTTGCTAGACAAACACACACATTCCTTTTCTAAATACAATCGGTATCCGGGTTTTCTACTGTGCAAAAGATTCCATTTCAATGTAGCTGTTCTCATCTTATGAACTCATTCATATAATACATATGAGTGCAAATATATGAAATGATGACCTTTCAAACAACCTAGATTGGGTTATACCCCAAAGATAAATTTTTTAAACCACAAAAATCCCTATGTATGGAAATTCTGAAGCATAGCCATTCAGTAAAGCAAGAAATGCAAGCAGCATGAGGGAAAATGTTTTCTAAAAAGGACAATGAGGTCTGCTTATATGTCTGCCTGACAGTGTTCTGCTGCTCTGCTGTTCTTTTCTTGGTTTCTTTTCCTTCTATATATATTTGTGAACCACAGAGTTTTTAAAAACTTCTTAACCTACAGTTGCACCCATGGGACACAGGTTGGGTAGGAGATGAAGGTGTGAACTCCAAAACAGAGAGGTCTAGACAGAGTCGCTGTTGGTATACATAACACCATCTACAAGACTAGTGTTTATAAGCCAGTACAGGGATCCCTGGGTGGCGCAGCGGTTTGGAGCCTGCCTTTGGCCCGGGGCGCGATCCTGGAGACCCGGGATCGAATCCCACGTCAGGCTCCCGGTGCATGGAGCCTGCTTCTCCCTCTGCCTGTGTCTCTGCCTCTCTCTCTCTCTCTCTCTCTCTCTGTGACTATCATTAATAAAAAAAAAAAAAAAAAAATCTTTATAAGCCAGTACAAATCTATAACAGAAAAGAAGTTAAAATACATAGAATCTGAATTCTGATACTCTGTATAAAAATTCTATATTCCGACATGTTGGGCCAAACTGTGAATTAAATCCTAAAGATGGTTTGATATATTTAATCTCTATAATCACAGTTACTGTCCTTTCTCATTAACAAAACATTCTGTCCTATTTAAAATGTATTTGTCTTGAGGCACCTGGGTGGCTCAGTCGGTTAAGGCTGGGACTTTTGGTTTTAGCTCAGGTCATGACCTCAGTGTTGTGGGATTGAGCCCTCGCCTGAGTCCTGCATAGGACTCTGTACTTAGCACTGAGGCCACTTGGGATTCTCTCCCTTTCCTCTCTCTACCCTCGCACGATGCTGGCTCGCACACGCACACACATTTTCTCTCTCTCAAATAAATAAATATATAAAAATAAATAAATAAAAACCTCTTTAAAAATGTATTTGTCGGGACACCTGAGTGGCTCAGTGGTTGAGCATCTGCCTTTGGCTCAGGGTGTGATCCTGCAGTCCCGGGATGGACTCCTGCATCAGGCTCCCTGCATGGAGCCTGCTTCTCCCTCTGCCTGAGTCTCTCTGCCTCTCGTGAATAAATAAGTAATATCTTTTTAAAAAACTGTATTTGTCTTGGATGCTCCCTTTAAACATATGGTAAAAGGCCTGTCCTGCATTATGATAACAAAGTCAAAACCCAAATATTTCCCCTCTTCCAAGTTGTTTGGGATAAAACCGTAAATGGAACAATAGTATTCACTCTTACAATTTATGATTATTTTCTGTTTCCTCTAACTGATTGTGCATAATTTTAATTCCACTACTTGTGTAATTCTGATCATCAAAATACTCTCATTAGTTCGGCATACATGGCAAATACTAATTTCATGGAATTTCTCTATTTGGCAAGGGAGGGGTATAGATTAAGATAAGGTTATTTGCCTCCCACTGGGTTCGTTTTTGGTCAGCAGTAAGACCAAATGCAGCCTTAAGAGTCAGCTCTGACCTTGGGCCTGTTGGCCTGAGATTGTAGATGTTTGGCAGAAGATCAAAGTAGATCCCATTGCACTGTCCCTTCTCTGCAGAGTGATTTGAATGAAATATCAGAATGGTGTTTCACCCTAGCTACTCCAGGCATGTTCCAAATTAATTTGGACTGAGTCTATATCTAACATTATGTGATCAGGTCTCAGGATTTCACTCCAGGCCAAATTTACATACAAGGTAACAAGCGGCAGACGTGTACTCTGGAGCTAGAACTGGCAATACTTGCAGGAGCGGGATGTGAACCATTGCAAAGTCAGACACAACTCTTTCAAGAATCCCACTGGTTACAAACTAATTTCTTACCTTTCTTGACAATAGAATTACAATCAGATCTGTATAACCACTGAATAATAATCAGGTAAAGTGACAGTATTATCAAGGAACCATCTACACCAGAAATAACCAGACAGCATCATATTTAATTTCTTATTTCTGAGATTTTTTTAAGATGCATATGAAACCATATATTGATTTGAGATCTTGTAAGTTCCTAAACACGTTTACATAATGAATACATGCTGTAATAGCAGATATGGGACATTGGAAGAAGTAATAAAAGCCATACTATGGCCTGAAAAAATACATACAATGTATATAGTTGTGGCTTATTTCTTCTGGCATTTAAGATAAAATGGGATTAATTGGCGGGAAACTGAGATATACCCAAGATAAAATTTAGCATGGAATTAGTTAAGATGGGGAAATGAAAACAACATATGATTTAGGACATGCAGTGTCTTTGAAGTTGATGTTGAACTTTGGAGAAATATCTAGGTTTTATGATTTGAAGATCAAGCATCAGTTAAAAAAAAAATCAACAATAAAACTTCCCACAACTAATATAAACCAAAACAGATTTCAAAATCTGTACTTTTTCCAATTTCTAACTGGCAATAGAAAGGTTATTATAGTTGGAAAATAGGACAGAGCCCATTCCAGAAGAAACTAGGTAAATACTTTTTTAATGAATGACAATACCATATGTTCCAAGCCAATCTAACATAAAAAGTAGATAATACAATATATTAAAAATAGCAGCTGCTCAATTAATGTTTATTGAATTAATTGAAAAGTAAATGTAAAACTTTCTAATAAAAGGCAAGACCATTTTGACTATAAGGCAAATAAATGAGGTGTGTAACACTGAACAGTTAAGCATATAAAAAAATACAGAGCTTAAAAAAATACAGAGCTTAATTAGGCACTACTAGAATTAATCAAATCACATCTTTAGTTACATACAGTGAAGGGAAAACTTTTTGTATGGTACAAATTTTGGTAATCAATGGCATCAATAAGGCATTGAGCCAAATGGAAAAAATAATTTAAGAAACAATAAAAACAACACGAAAAGATACATGAACTTAATATATGTGTCTTCTCAAGAAAAGAGGGCTAATTCTAGACACATATGTGAAAAAAAAAATTAAATCCCATCGACCAGTTTCCTTTGTGATCTCATTTGTAAAGGTCAATTCTAAATATTAAAGACTTTTTCTTAAAAATGGATTAGTTCACTACACTTATATTCAAAGCACTACCTAGACATTTTTAAAATTTTTATTAAAAATTAAAAATATTCATTCTAGCAATAAATTTGTAAAACCGACTTTGGGTATATAATGTGATCTACAATACAACGTTATAGATAATTTATAAGCACCCTAGGTATGTCCTTAACAGGTAGAAACTGCTAATTTCCATGACATACAGGATGTCAGAGAATATATCAGTAAGGATAATAATAAATCTAAAAAACAAGCATTTTTCTTCCTTACTCATTGAGCAGCTTTAAACACTACAGGAGTTCATCCTAATATGAAGGATTCCAAGTTTATACCTCATACAGAAGGTCATTATTCCCAAGGTCGCAACAAAATGAAGCCTTAGTAACTAGCCATAGGTACGCATAAAATAAGCAGCTAAAACAATTTTAAGGATATTTTCACCTTTCCTTGTTTGCTTTTTAGATTTCAATATTCAGATGATCTTTATTTTCTTTCTGGCTGTCAAACATCCCTATCAAACGTCTTTTTCTTTAAGTGGTAGTATTTAAACGAAAAACAATTATAATCTGTAATCATGAGGCACCTGGCTGGCTCAGTCCATAGAGCATGTGACACTAGGTCGCAAACTTGAGGGTTCAAGCCCCATGTCAGGTATGGAGATTACTTTAAAACTAATTAAATCTGGGGCACCTGGGTGGCTCAGTGGTTGAACCTCTGCCTTTGGCTCAGGTTGTGGTCCCAGAGTCCTGGGATCCAGCCCCCACATTGGGCTCTCTGCAGGGAGCATGCTTCTCCCTCTGCCTGTGTCTCTCCCTCTCTGTGTGTCTTTCATGAATAAATAAATACAATCTTCAAAAAATAATAATAATAAAATCTTTTAAAACAAATTTTGTAATCACATGTTTTGGTTGAGTTCATTTTTTTAAAAAATGCTTGGAGCTTCAAAATACCAGTTGCACAATACAGTGAGTGGGCTTTGCCCCAGCCCATTGCGAAAAATAGATTCTGTCTTCCTTCTCAAGTGAGGGAGTTGTATAAGCACAAGTGACAAATATTTAAACAAACTTTTACTGTAAGAAGTCTAAGGAAGAACATAAGTTATAATCATTGCCTTTTACTCTACTCAGCTCCAAACACAACAGAAGAATAGTTGTGATTATACTGTTGATGAAAATATGCCCATATCACAAATTGCGACACAAAAGCCCCAAATAACATTTAAGTTCCTCTGCATCTCACAATTGCAATTTTCAAAACAAATCATGTTAGAAGGGCTTCCTTTCCCACTACAACATAGAAATCTGCCAAAAATTGATTGTTATTTGAAACAGAAGTGTATCTGATTCCACCCTTTTTCTCTTTTTTTGGTTAGCACAAACTCCAAATAATCATTTAATGCTTTCTTAAAGGCTAAATAGATTTCCATAAAAAGTACATTGAAATTATGGATAAAGTTAAAACAAATATACTATTTGCTTTAGAATGTAAAGAAATTGAATCTCAACATAATTTTCACTCTGACACATATATTATTTCATATTGGTCTTACTTGACCACTCTTTTGTTTTATTAACTGAAACATGAAATCTATCTGTCAAGCATTCTAGGTCTATCTTTGTTCTATTCGATTTCTCAAAATCCAGAGTGACAAATAAAATATCTTCCTATGCCACAAGAACAGAAATACAAAGCCTTACCGAGTCTTCTATTAGTTTCATAATCAAACACCTATGCCTAAAAACAGTGAACTCCGAAAAGTCGAGGGCACCATGTTCATCTTTGTAACTCAACACCAGAAAAGTGTCTTAAAAGCATTCAAAAAATGTTCAAAAACATTAAAAAAATGCTTCCAAATAAATCGTGAACTGTTATATTTGAGGAAAAAATAAGATATAACTGAAAAATCATGCATTTTAATAATTTATACTGGTGGTAAATTTTAACTATTTTTTCCTCCTTTTCAATGTCCTTCTATTTGATTGAATTTGCTTTCAAGTAGAGGTGAGCCTCTAAGAGTCTTCTTTTATAGCCCAAACAAAATGATGTTAAGAAGTAAACAACTGGCACTTCATTTTGGCAATACAACCCAATGGCACCAGTTTAGTTTCATCTATATTCAGTAGCAAAGATTCCTGGTTAAATAGTTTAATTTGGCTTAGTTCATGAAATATCACAAAGCTGTATTTATTAAAAGTAAATTTGATTTCCTTAGACTACAGACCCAACCAAATAAAGAAAAAGAATAACGTTATCATTAAGTAAAATTATCATGCAAATGCAAACAGAGCACTGGACTACGGACACAAGATTATAAAATTTCAGTACATAAAATGAATAACTTAAAACAAGATTTCTATTTGTATTTTTTAGTTTATTCAAATTTGGAAGGAATGAATTGCCTTAGTAGAGTATGTGTCAAACATATTTTAAAGGTATTTGAATATATGGATTGTAACAGCTATTAAATTTTTTTCCTACCATGAACAGTTTTTCACCCTTAGATGTCTATGAACCGTGTTTCCTTTGTACTGACGAAACTGTTCTCCACTCTATGGGGTCCTAGTGAGGCTATGGATCATGATGCCTTCTCCCTCTTTCTTCCCCATGAAGCCAACCTCTTGTCACCGGGTAGGCATGTTACTCAGGCCAGCCTAAATGTTAACAGGACTGAGCACTTGACTCAATTGAGTCACTCAGAGTCCTCATCTGGGAGAGACAGAGTATTCTGATGCTCCAAAAACGATAGCTCTCTCTTTCCAATGTGCTTCTAATTGAGGCTCATGTAAGCCTGAAACTTTTGATGAAGTTATCTTCATCTGACACTCATTTGAACAAGGAAAAAGAATGAAGCGAGTAAAATCATAGGTAAAATTTATGAAGAGAGATCTTAAGAACATAGATTGGTTCTCTGGATCCAAATGTACTTGAGGCAATTTCCTCCCTCTAGACCACCTAGTCATATAGGACAATAGCTTTTTTCCTCTTAAGCTGGTATGAACTTGGGTTTTGTAACCAAAGTCATGATACAGTGGAATACAAATACGATGAAATCAAAGTTATACGGAATCATAAGTCAATTCAAAATAAAGGTTTTTTTAACGTGTAAATACACCATAACTGTATTTAAAAACGTTCAAAAAGCACAGATTTCATTTACTCATTCACTGATAAATATGAATTAAGCAATAACTACTTACTCAATGCTCTATTAGGGCACTGGACAAAAAAAAAAAAAAGGAGGAAGATGAATCACAGCCCCAACCGTCCTATCATTAATGTGAATGATGTTATAATAAGACACTTCATCTATATTCAGTACCAAAGATTCCTGGATAAATAGAAGCCCAGAAGAAGCTGACTTATGGTGAGCCTCATGTTATAGCCAGTCTTTTTTTAAAGAATCCTAGAAACTGATTTCCAATTTCGAATAAGTCCTACCAGTTTGTTTTTTTTTTTCCTGTGAATGTATCTTTACAGTTAGCTCAGACTTCAGATTTTTTTAATCAAACCATGACTTTATAAATAGAGATTTCCACAACTAAGTCAGCATTCATAGCAAAACCTGCTAAAATCACTTAAACTGATGTCTTAGCAGAATGTTCATTAGGTTCCTCTTCTATGAAAATGATTTCCTATAAAGAATATGATTTTGCAGTGTCTTCTCATTTCATTAAAACATAATGTAGACACCTTTCTTAGAAACTTTCCAAAAAAAAAAAAAAGGAGAGAGAGAAAACAACAACAAAAATAGACATTACTGAGAAAAACAATTTGGTGCAAAGTTCAGATGAAGCTTACATTTCCAGCACTTAGAATGAAGTTCTTTTTTGAAATGTATATTGCACTTTTTTCCCTTTATAAACAATCTATTTCAGTTTTATTTAAATTTGCTACATGTATGAGTGATCGTCCCCTCCTATTTATGCTCCTCTATTTCCCCATTAGATATTTAAAAATTCTGGCACTGGCTGCCATCACCTAGGATATAGTGTTCTTAATTCTTTTGGATCAGAGTTATTTATAAAACCAGTTTCACAACGGATTCATCTCTTCTGCTTAATACTTCTGAGGTACTGTATCAAAAAACAATTGTGCAAGTAATTGCAGAGTACAACATCCCAAGGTCTTGATTTTAGGGGGGAAAAAAGAGAGAGGGAGGTTTTCCACATAGTATTTTTATTTTTATTCTTTCCATGTTATCCACCAATCTGTGGTTTTGTTTTATTTTTAATGCTACCATCCACACAGCACTGCCTAATGAAACACTGAACCACATGGTATTCACATGTCAGTCTGACTAGTTCAAATAAAATTTCATTTTCTTTCTTTTTTTTTTAAAGATTTGTTTATTTATTTATGATAGACATAGAGAGAGAGAGAGAGAGAGAGGCAGAGACACAGGAGGAGGGAGAAGCAGGCTCCATGCCGGGAGCCGGACGTGGGACTCGATCCTGGGACTCCAGGATCACATCCTGGGCCAAAGGCAGGCGCTAAACCGCTGAGCCACCCAGGGACCCCCTAAATTTCATTTTCAAACAAAAGCCTTGCAATCACCTTTCCAAGAAACCAAAAATAATTGTTTAGCATTTTAAGACATTAAAGATAATCTAACGTGGATAATAGAAGAATTATATCCTGTGTTTGCAGGTAATGGGATGGGAGAAAACACAGGAAGAGGAACAATGAGTCAATTCTGAAGTTTTCTGACTTGAACATTTCCCGGGACTTCACATCCCTAACGGACATTGCCCACAGGGACTTCCCAGCGCCAACTCAGTGTCTCCCTCAGCCCTTCTGCCCGATCCCACCGTCCCCAGCACTCCGGCACCCTCTGCAAAACAGATCGCCCCCTCCCTGCTTCCAGTTACTCAGAGGACTCGGGGGCAGAATGCCCAAGCTCCACTGGACTCCCCGCTCCGTCCTTTTCATCTCATATGCAGTGATCTCTCAGGTTCTATGAACTTTTCGAGGTCTCCCAAATCCACCTCCTTATTTCCAGTTTCACCGCCATCACAATACTAACAACAGCAGCTAATATTTTCCAGAGCCGTCAGAGCCTGGCTCAGCAAGAGAAACGTTTTATCCCTGGAGGCTCTGCCCCACCCTGTTCCTAACATGATTCTGACCAGGGCAGAGAGTTTATTACGTTTTCCTTGTGGTCCTTAACCCAGTTTTACTGGGAATCTAGAACCTAGAATCCCAATACCTAAAATAAGCCCCAAGGAGCTATGGTCCATTAAGATGTGGTTTCCCCCTTAACAACTAAGTCTCTATCCCAACGAGAACCGTAGCTCTTTTCTAAATGCAGGTTCCTGAAATTCTACATAATGTTTGAATCTGCTTTCCCAGTTGTTGGCTGGGCCCAAGCCCTAAGGCCTGAGGATTCAGAACTAGGGCACAGCCAAGTATTTGATTTTGGTTAGCTACACCACCTAGACATCCTTGTAGTTATGCCCCACTTGTTGGATCTGACCCTCCCATGTATCCATGCCATGCCCTTTTAGACCTAAGTCACTGATTACTTAGAAATCCGGCCATCTCTCTCAGTGGACTGCCCTGCAGAAAGATCAAGAACCTCATCATACATAGTCCCAACTTCCTGACATTCGTAGCTTCCCAGCAAATGTTTTCAAGCCCAGCCCTTCTGAGTTAGACTGTTCTTAATCATGATCTCATTTATTTCACAAAACAATCCAATGAAATAGAACTGTCCCCATTTGACTTGATGAGAATCTTGAACTTGGAGAGATTACATGGTATAAAGTACAAACATCACAGAGCTAGGCAGTGGCAGAGTTGGAACTCACACTCAGCTCTTCCTATTCCCAATTTCATACTGTCGTTCACTGTATTAGGTTTCTTTTCACCATGTCTCTCACAAGGACTATTGCAAGAGACTTATGACACACCTTTCCATCTTCCAAATTATCCTATGTATTCCCACAAGAATATTCTTCCTGAACATTCTCAGCTATCATATAAATCTCATCCCTCTGATGCTTTTCCATCCTTCTCTGAGTACTTAGGAAACACATGCCAATTCCCCCATTCAAACGTTTGAAAGTTTCCATAATCTGGATCCAGGCCACCTGTCAAGGTCTATCCCTCGTATTCCTCCATAATCCAAGCCAGGCCACACTCCCTCCTATGCCTCAGCCACTCAGCCCAGGCTCTTTCTGAAGTTCTATGTTCCTTGTTTCCAATTTACTCCAATTGTCAGAGCACAGTTCAAACTGCACCACCAAAAGTCTCCCATGACTTCATATATCCAAACTTATCCCATCCTTCTGTTAACTTGACTCTCACCATATTGGCATCTTCACACAAACTGCAAGGTAGGATTCCTCTCTGTCACCCAGAGTCACTCGTCACTCACTGAACTTCCTGGCTTCATTTTATCCCCACATTTTATAACTCTTGTAGTGACCACTATATTCCAACCCTCAAGTCATCACTATTTTCAAGCTCCTTTAGAACATAGAATTTGTCTTATTTAAGTTTACATCCTCTCTTGCAAGCTTGACGCAGTGCCCTAAGCACGGTTAGAGCTCAATAAATGAGTGGATGAAAGAATAAGGTAGATAATGGATGTAGTGGGAAGGAAGGGGAAAAAGAGGAAAAGTTTTTCACCAGCACCTACTTGATCTAATAATGAATTTTAAACTTTCATATTCCTAATTAAGACTGGAGATTAAACCAATATTCCCAAAAGTGTGACATATCATGTTTGCCTGGACAGAAATCCAAACATTTTGAAATGTCCCATTTCATTCCAAATCAAAATAAAATGTGAAAATGATTTTCTGAATTAAGTAAATTTTACAGAAGGTATTAAATTGTTAACATGCAAAATGTTCATAACAAAGGCCTTTTCAGTCACTCACGTTTGAAGTTATAAAAGATAGAACTGCTATAGTGTTTTTTTTTTATTTTAATTACAATGAAGGAAGGTTCCAAAATGAAACTCCTAACCTTGCTGACTAAGAAGTTGATTCTGAAAAAAATGTGATTTACAGTACGAGAGGACCAGACCATCTAGGTCACTGGACTTTGGTGCCCAGTGGAGGGAGAAAAAAAGAAAACAAGAGTATCGGCTTACATTTTTTTCTAATTAAAGATTAACTTCAAAGAAATTAATTCATTTGACAATAAGGTCAGATATATTTGAACAATCACTAACAAAATAATAATAATCTCTCAATTTAGCAAATATTTTGCCTTCAAAGTATCAGACATCTGAAAGACTTAAATTTTCTGATAATTTACATTTGCTTAGCATTGCATAAATCTATTCCACAGTACAATTTTCTCCACTAGTTTGTTAAATCAAAAATAAAGGGATAGTCTCTTCCTCTCTGCCCTTACCCTGAAAAACAGAGGATATTTGTTTTAAATACCAAATATAATTTTTTTAAGATAAGATGGTACTTTTGTAAGTATCAGGTGCAATTCAAATTTAAGGCAGAATTATAGCTTTTGTGTATTATCAGACATGGAGCAAACTCTGCCTTGAAGAGACATAAAGTGCTTGAATTGCCTTAAACTTCTATAAAGTAATCAAAAATCCCAAGCTACCATCACGTTGATAAAAATCTCAACCATTAGTGAGATCAACTTAGGTTGTAATGATTTCATTTGTCTACCTGTCAACTCTGCCATGTTACTACTTCCCGGTTTCCCTGAGGATAATTTACTCCTCCTTTTTTGACAGAAAAGCAGAAGTTTAACTATATTAGAATGAACAGTGCTCTCTTCGGCAGCATGTATACTAAAATTGGAACGATACAGAGAAGATTAGCACGGCCCCTGCACAAGGATGACACACAAATTCATGAAGGGTTCCATATTTTTTATCAAACTCAAAACCCAAGAAACAAACAATCCAATCATAAAATGGGCAGGGGACATGAACAGACATTTCTCCAAAGAAGATCTCCACATGGCCAACAAGCACATGAGAAAATGCTCCGCATCCCTTGCCATCAAGGAAATACAAATCAATACCACAATGAGATACCACCCTCACACCAGTGAAAATGGTGAAAATTAATAAGACAGGAAACAACAAATGTTGGAGAGGATGTGCACTGTTGGTGGGAATGCAAACTGGTACAGCCACTCTTCCTCAAAGAGTTAAAAATAGAGCTACCCTACGACCCAGCAATTGTACTGCTGGGGATTTACCCCAAAGATACAGATGCAGTGAAAGACTGAGACACCTGCACCCCAGTGCTCATAGCGGCAATGTCCACAATAGCCAAACTGTGGAAGGAGCCTCGGTGTCCATCGAAAGATGAATGGATAAAGAAGATGTGGTCTATATATACAGTGGAATATTACTCCGTCATCAGAAAGGACCAATACCCACCATTTGCTTCAACGTGGATGGAACTGGAAGGTATTATGCTGAGTGATAGAATTCAAAGAAGGACAATCATCATATGGTTTCACTCATACATGGAATATAAGAAATTGTGAAAAGGAATATAAGAGAAAGGAGGAGAACTGAGTGGGGAAAAATTAGAGAGGGAGAAAAACCATGAGAGACTCCTAACTCTGGGAAATGAACAAAGGGTTGCGGAAGGGGAGGTTGGGGGGATGGGGTAACTGGATGACGGGCAATGAGGAGGGCACATGGTGGGTGAGCGCTGGGTGTTACACTACATGTTGGCAAATTGAATTTAAATTTTAAAAATGTAAAAAAAGAAAAAAAAAAAGAATGAACACTATACCCATTGGTATAGTATTCCAAAGGGAATAACCCAGAGAAGTCTCCTCTCCTCCCCACTATAATTCTAAAAATAATTGCAAATCTCCAAAAACAATAAATTCTATTTAAAATACAATCCAATGGTTTGTTTATTTTCAGGATCAAATTATGCTCCCTTTTGCATTGTCCACCCAATTTTCCTGTATTTTAAACCAAATCACAGAGTATTTACCTTGAATCCAAATATAAATCCATAGAAATATTCATAGAAATATGAATACAAATATTTCCTATTTTTTCCATTGCAATTTTTCCAACTAAACATAATTAAACTCCTAAAATAATAAAATTTCTGTTCCATTCTGTATTTACATTCAGCCTGTCCACTAGAAGTGCTGACATGTAATAGAACCAAATCATATCTTTTTCTTCGAAAAGCTCCATGAATTAGGGGGAAAAAGCCTACATGCTACTTAAAAACAAAACCAATCAATCTCACTGTTTCTGAAAAACACAATCTTTAAAAAGAAATTTTAAATGTCCAAAGATATTGAGACTTATTTTTTCCTTCAGTTAATACCTAAAGATTAAAGGGAAAGCTTTGGCTTAGAGAGTATATATTATTCACTTCCATTTTAGGATGGTGTTTACCAAAATATCATAAATACTTAATAGCAACTGTTCCTAGTGCTTCTAGAAAAAGGCAGTAAAATGAAACATAAACCTCAGCTTTGAAAGCCTAGGAGTTTTGCTTTGCATTTCATCATCATACTTCCCCTTACCCTCTTTAGGGATGCCCCGATTCTAACAATCATCAGAGAGAATGCGACTGAATTCCAAGCAGAAATATTATGAGCTCCAGTGAAACTATTAATCATTAAAATGGAAAGAACAACAGCAGTCAAATACTCAGCCACTGTGCAAGGTGTCTGCTTGAGAGCTAAGAGACGCCATTTTTGGAAGAGGGAGAAATCACACATTCCAATCCAAATTTTTATTTTATACTTCTTCTCTAAAGCCTATAAAACTTTCAAGATATCAAGACAGGAACTCCACGCTCAAACAGTGGAAGTGTCAAAGACTGTTTATGAAGATCCTAAACTTGAAATCTCAAACCCAAGCTCACAGAGTCAAATTTACAAGAATTAATACCAACCATTAATACAAACAAAATCCAGACAAAATCCAGATCTTTAGAATTAAGCCATGTTCTCAATACCAAACAAACCTCCTTCTTAATCTCTTTCTTCAAGATAATGATCACCTGAAGGGATATCAAGATTACTCCTTATGTTTTAAAATGTATCTAAAATCGTAAGCCTTTCTTACTCCCAGAAAAATACTCACAGAATTAATTATTCCTTTAAGAGCTTGAAATCCACCCTTGACAGGAAAAACTTGTTCCTTGGAATCAGCAATTCTTTCCAGCTTTAGAAAAACGAGGAACATTCAATTAACGGGTAGTTGAGACATACATTTTATACACTTCATTATGTTTCAGTTATGTTCATCTGGAAAATTACACCACAGGATTAATTCACCAGTGTAGTCTGTCAGGAATTGAAGGAGATGGCACTAGTGTTATTCTAAATGTATCACAATGAAATGAATCAGCCACAACCCCTTTACACTGGCCTCAAGTTTGAATCTCAAAACACTGCAGAGCTCTACTAGCCAAAAATGTCATTAGACACAGAAATCTTAGTTATGTTCAACCAAAAATTTAAATGTAAGACCATCTAGTGAGCAGGGAAAAAAATTAATATATAAACCTCCAAAACTTATGAAAAAATTGGGGTTTTGGAATGAAAACTATTAAAAATTTCCTCTAAACAGATTTCCCAAATCCCTGCACTCCTAAGTGTCAAGTTTTAAATCAAACTAAAACACCTAAATAAGACTGTCATAATAATCTTGTCCGTTGAGTTCAAAAAGGATTATCCATATTATTTCAGTCCAAATATGTGACCATAATATTACTTCTTCTGAACCAAATGAATATTCCGGAAATTTTAGAGTGTTGTTTTCAGCAATGAAACCTCTCAAAATCAGACATAATTGATGCAGAGTTCAAAATAATTTTATAAAAAATCTTTAGCAACAGATTAGTGTCACAGTAGGTCATCAGTGAAAAGAATTTGAAAAAATACCCTTAAGATGATGATGTAATTTAGATTAAGGTTTGCAGATCTGCTGTACTCACCTGAGCTTGTTCAAAGTCAAGGACACCAACACAATAAACTCTAGCCCCAAATGACCTGGATATCTTTGCCTATGGAGGGGGGTGCAGAGAGAGGGGTGCATTATTCCAATATCGGGCTATGAATACAGAGACACACAGCAAAGTACACCAGGGTATAATGAACAGTTTCAGTTCAACACTCACCTCTTTCTCTGCATATGATGGCACCAGACCGTCCAACTTACCATCTGTCAGAGCAATTATGATGCTGGAGGTTTTTAAGCCTCCTGCTTTCTGAATTTGTTCATTTGCCTGAAAATGAAGAATAATTATCTCACTAACAATTTCATCTTAACTTTTAACCAGCATGTTTCATCAAGCTGAATGTATGAGTCTGACAAAATCAAAATATTACAGACTGGCTTTGAAAACAGGGTATTTTACTATATGTTGGCAAATTGAATTTAAATAAAATATTAAAAATAAAATAAAAAAGAGTATTTTGTGTTAGCTATTTTATTTGAAATATGCATATATTCACATTATAGAGCAGTTACAATTGGGTGTAAAGAATATAAATTTTAAGCTTTGATTGACTAGTCTGAAAATAAGCACACAAAAAATGAAAAATTCCTTAAAAAGCCAAATGCTATCCAAATTTTTCTTATCACCATGGTAAATCAGTCTCCTCCTTAGAACAACTAAAAGCATTTTAAAAAATTTTTTAAAGATAAACCTGTAATGAGGTATTGGAGTTTTACTAGAGAGTTACAGTTTTTTGCATTCCAGAATAAGGAAACATTCTCTTCCATACTTACAAATGTTAAAGAACTTACTAGCTTTAGTCCTTCGTGGATGTATGTCTCTCCTACTGGACTAACATTTTTTAAATCCTCTAAGCCTTTACTGATTTTGCTTCTGAAAAATAATGAAAATTAAATGAAAGAAAAATGAGCAAAGATTACAATAAGTATTTATCAAAAAACATGGCAGGGTTACAATTAAAGTTTCTTCAGGAAGAGGAAAGAACATGAGCTTTGAGGATAGATAACTTCTCATACTTTTTGCTATTTTAATAAATTAGAGCACTCATATTTTAAATACAACAAATAAAAGTATTATTTTATTTGACAATATGAAATATCTTGGAAAAATCTAAGTATATTCTAGACATTTTGAGCTGAGAACAGATAACTTCTATCATATTTGTTTGACTAAATGCTAGGGAGTGAAACATTTTCCTTCATCCAAAACAAACAAGGGTTGCTTAGGTCAGCTTAAATGAAAAAGTATTTCTGAAGCACGCACCCACTTCCCTATAAGTTGGAAATTTACTTTGTTATTTGTAAATTTCTAAAGCATATTACTTAACCCTAACTTATAGAAATTCAGTTTCTACTTTGTGTTTCCCAGAGTCACATGTCTCAGAAATTTAGTCACCTTTGTAGCATCTTCTCCTCCATGCAGACACCAACTCATTCTCTTGAATATTGTAACTACAATGTACTAGCACATTTCTGATGAACAAATTGAAAGAATAAATGGATGGATGGTCATGGATTCTTGAAACAGGCAATATGAACAAAAAACTTGAAAAACTATAGAATAATCTTTTTCATCATGACCAATTAGTGTCTCAATGCAGTATATCTAAATGAAGTATGAATACATTATTAAAAGCTATTTTGGGGACACCTGGGTGGCTCAGTTGGTTAAGCATCTGCCTTCAGCTCAGGTCATGATCCCAGAGTCCTGAGATCAAGTTCTGCATCAGGCTCCTTGCTTAGCGGAGGGCCTGCTTCTCACTCTACCTGCTGCTCCCCCTGTTTGTTGTCTGTCTTTCTCTCTCTAATAAGTAAATGAAATCTTTAAAAAAAAATCTATTTTGTGTGCATTAAGTAAAATAAGACCTATTTTTCAGGTTTTTTTAAATATAGGTTCCAAAGAACCCTTGAAAAATAAAGAAACCATAAGAATAATATGAGATAAATACAATAATGTTGCAAAAACAATCCAAACTAAACTCAGAATTTCATTTTCAATTTTTAAATTTAAAGGATCAGAAGAGAGATCTTAATATACTGTTTATAGAATTTTAATTTTTAAAAAGAAGCAAAGAAAAATACCTTTCTTTTTTTATTATTTTTTTTATTTTTAGTGAGACAGAAAGAGCATGCTCCAGCAGAGAGAGAGACAGAGAGAAAGAGAAACAGAAAGTGAGAGAGAATCTCAAGCAGGCTCCACACTCAGCGCACGTGGAGCCCGACATAGGGCTCAATCCCACAACCCCGAGATCACGACCCCAGCCAAAACCAAGAGTCAGACGCTGGACCAACTAAGCTACTCAGGCACCTCAAGAAAAATACCTTTCTAAATAAAAAAGTCCTGCAATGGTAAACTGAAATATAATGTTTTAAATAAAACATGAAAAGCACCCACATTACTAACAATGATAGATGAAACATTAATCACAAAAAGTAGATTATCTGATTATCAAGGAACTTACTAGAGTCATACATAAAAGGTTATACACACACACACACACACACATCATACACTATTAAAATAAAATTATATACATATAACATATACCACACACCATTAAAACGTATGTCCGAAACAGTAAAAAAAAAAAAAAAAAAGGTTTCATCGAGCTGCAATGTTGTATTTCGAACACTTGAAATAAATGAATCATCCACCAGAGCTTCACTCATATTTTAAAAGTAACTTACTGATTATATGTTGATGCTGTAATGAAAATTAGTATCAGACAAGTCTTCCATCTCAAGGAGTTTCCCAAAAACATAAGACAACTTTCAAAGTATGACCTAATCCTCTTTCTTCCTGACTCAGTCATCTCTACCAATCCACATTGCTTCCTTTAATACTTGGTCTAAAATCAGCCTATTCTGAACCTGTCTTTGACTTTATTATACTATTTTTTCTAAGGTGTCCCAAACACATCCATGATCAACTTCTACTACAATGAATAATTTTGTCTCAAATTTATACCTTAAAATAATGTAACTGATTTAATTTAGTGTTTCACTTCTCAACTAGACTGGAAGTTTACAGTGGACTATCACCCTATCATTTATGATGTATCCTCCTACTCTGCGCTTATTACTTAAATAATGCCTTTAACAAAGTAAGCGTTCAATAAACTTTTCAATCTACCATAGGAAAGAAATTCACAGATGATGAACTAAATTACCTACTTTACAAGTTTGTTTTATCTAAATATTTATATTTAGTATCTACAGACAAAACTTGAAACTGATTCTGTCTGAATGCAGACAAAAACCAAATATTTGGTACTTCCAAGAAATGAGTGGCAGCGTGTCCTCAAGCATTAATGTTTGCTGCCAAAAGGGAAATGAAGAGACAACTGAAATTCAAGTTCACACAACAAATAGATTTTTCATGGTAGAAGCTGCCTTGTCCATTCAGTTCAGATTCACCTCACCATTTAATTTCTTCTAAGACCCAGACAATAGGACTCTAAGCTACAAGAACTTGCCGGACGTGGAATTCAGAATTGTTTTTGGAAGATAAGACTCAACTAGCTTATTTCACTGGGAGAAGTAACACTGTCCCTGGCTTTTCTATCCATGACAATACCTGACACCATAATATTCTAAGTAGCACTGAATTCCATCATTACTTTTGCAGCTGCATCGTCACTGGAGGAAAAGTGTTTCTTGCCAACAGTCAATAACATCAACACACATGAGCTCTGGTCTTATCTCCTTCCAGTATAACTACACAGTCTGTCAGCCTCTACCAAGTGTCATTTTAGGGGAAATGAAAGCCAAAACAAGACAGAGCAGATCTCAGGCCTTCAAAAGATCCCAAGCAACTAAAAGTAAGTTCTAAGTTTGTCTAGTAGTAAACAGCTAATTGGGAGAAAGCAAAATGATGTCACAGGTTAAAAAGAGAACTCATCCATCTATACTATGACTTAAAGAAACCTCTAAAAGAAAAAAAAAGCAAGTAGGGAATGACAAAAACAAAAGAAAAAATGCACATGTTATAAAGCTCAAATCCAACAACATCTTAGATCAACCTCACCAAGTTTGGTTTTAACGTTATGTCTTCAGCTACAGGAATAGTGATATTGAAACTACTTTGGTATTTGTTGTGAAGCTGTAGTCAAGGGTGCTGCTATCATAACACAAAATGTCCCCTCTCAGATCTTGTGGCAGAAGTTTCTCGTCATCCCTGAGTAATCACTATACACTTCCTCCTTCCTGCTAGCTACAAGTATGTAAACCATTTCTTGCCCTAACTATTGGGAAGCCCACAGTAAATTTCTTACTCATTCACAAAATTCTAAGTTCCTATGGTTATCATATTGCTACATACTCTTTTCTAAGATCTTAACTTTTCTTTTTATGTTATTATCTTTCTGCAATGTTATTATGTTCAGCTTCAAATACTTTTTGGAAAGAGGCAAAATGAAACAAATAAAATGGGATAAACCTGATTCTTTTTGTTGAGAATCAGTGAGCTAAAATCTATCAACTCTTTCTTTTTTTATTTCATGATTATATTGATCAGAGAAAGGCAAAAACATACTGATTCTTTTTTTAATCTATAAAATAACACTTTCCGCTCTGTTAGTACCTGCCAAATTTCTCTGCTGAGTAGGGGAAGGAAGAGAGATAAAAGGGAAGGGAAGGGAAGAGAAGGGAGGGGAGGGGTGGGAAAGAGAAGATGAGGAGAGAAGAAGAGAGGAGAGGAGAGGAGAGGAGAGGAGAGGAGAGGAGAGGAGAGGAGAGGAGAGGAGAGGAGAAAGAGAGAGAAGAGAAGAGGAGAAGAGAAGAGAAGAGGAGAGAAGAGGAGAGGAGAGGAGAGGAGAGGAGAGGAGAGGAGAGGAGAAGAGAAGAGAAGAGAAGAGAAGAGAAGAGAAGAGAAGAGAAGAGAGAAGAGAAGAGAAGAGAAGAGAAGAGAAGAGAAGAGAAGAGAAGAGAGAGAAGAGAAGAGAAGAGAAGAGAAGAGAAGAGAAGAGAAGAGAGAGAGAAGAGAGAGAAGAGAAAGAGAAAAAGAGAGAAGAGAAGAGAGAGAAGAGAAGAGGAGAGGAGAGGAGAGGAGAGGAGAGGAGAGGAGAGGAGAGGAGAAGAGAAGAGAAGAGAAGAGAAGAGAAGAGAAGAGAAGAGAAGAGAAGAGAAGAGAAGAGGGCAACTACACTGCCACATGCTGCACATCAATGGCTCTTCTCCATCCATTGAACACTTTGTATTTTGGAGGGTATTTATGATGTCATAACTAAAATAAGTATATATTGTAAATGGTAGCATAATAAAATGATTAGCAGAGAATTCTGACTTGCTCAACTAATACAATTAAGGCACAATTTTTTATTTTAAGTACCTTCTGCGTATAACTAAGGATATTATGTTTATACATATAATTATATTATCTGTATAGCATTTGAACTTTCCAACAGACAACATCTTAACTAATCACATTTCTGTTTTGGCCATCTATTGCTGCCTAATAAACTACCCTAAAATTAGTGGTGCAAACACAACTTATTTTTTATGATACTGTGCATTGAATGGGCAGTTCTTATGTTTCACACATTGTCAGCTGAGAAGTAGGAATGGCTAGAAAGGTTGAAATGACCTCACTCACATGGTTGGCAAGTTGGCACTGGTGCTGGCTACTGCAGAGGAGCACAGCTAGGACTGTTGACTGTAGTCTTCATTCTCTTCCAGATGGCTTTTCCACATGGCTGGGTTGGTTTCCCTCCTACCATGATGGTCTCAGGGTAATCAAAGTTTTTATATGCCAGCTGGCTACTGAGAGCACAAGAAAGAAAACTCCCATGCCTTATTAAGGCTTAGACCTGGAACTGGCACTCTTCTACGTTTATGTATGCTATATTCTATCAGTTAAAGTAAGCCATGGGCCCAGCCCAGAGTTTTTAAATTATATATTTAAATAAGTGTATAAGTTTAATTTATAGACTTAAATATATTTAAGTATATATACATATATTTGTATATGTAGTGTGTATATATATATATATATTCTGTATACATATATATAGAGAGAATATATATACACACATACATGTTTATATGTATTCTGTGCTTAACTGGAGGCCACAGAACAATCTACGACAAAAGCTAAAAAACTGCATATTATCTATGCTACCAAATGCCAATTAATACAAGTACATTAGTGCATGAGTATAAATGTTATAGAAACTTGTATCATAGGTCAATTCCATCCTTTGTCCTCAAGAGATTATTAATCAGGAACATTAGTTCTTGAAACAAACAGTAACTGCAAATAAAATGCAGCAATACACAGTAATTTTGTAATGATCAGCCAGTTACATAATTAAGTGTTTTTAAGAAGGTAAAACTTAGTACATTGAAATATGAAACAAAACAATGCTCTCAAGATGTTATTTTGCATCTATACAAATATACTAGTCATTTATAATCCATTTAGCACTTTAGTACTTTACCGGAGCTTCTGCTTACAAAGCATTTACCAAAGTGTCTGACACACAGTTAGTGCTCAATAAATTTCATCTGCCACTGTTATTATCTCCTTCCATTAATAAAACACAATATTAAGCAAATTGACAAAATTAGAAAAAAATTATATGAGGGAAAATCTGTTCATTCATTCAAATATACCCACATTTCTATTTATTTATTTATGTTATTATATACTATATTACATACTGTATAAAGGATAAATCACAAAAAAGTAATTGCTCTCTACCAGCTCCTCAACTTAAAAAATGTTCAAAGTTTACAAGACAGTGAAGGAGTATCTTCTAAATGCAAACATCGCTAATACATTCCATTATCTTCAGAACTAACAGGTTTACCTATCTCTTATTATACTTGATATCAAAATGTACTTATTGTTTATTTAACACGTCACTCTAAGGCCAACATTGCCAATGTCTCTGTGGTCCAGAATCTAGACCAATGAATCCATGGTCAAAAAATACGTGCTTACAAAATGCTCCGCACTATCTGGGTTTTGTGAAAAAATTCCCTCCAGTTTAGTCTATGCTTACAAAATGTGGTACATGGATCACACCTGAGTCCAACTGGCTGCATTCTGTATATTTTTTCACCCCACTTCCCCCATTCAATACCTATTGAGTCATGAGAAATTGACCTCTGCATTTGAACACTTCAGTGTGCCAGGTTGTCTCTCAGGTATGAGTAACAATGTATTTAACTTCCTAGAATATAAAGCATATGTGGGACTGCATGAAAGTTCACTCTTAGCATATCCATGACTAGAATCTGAGCTGCTATCTTGCCCAGACCTCTCAGGATTAGCACAAATGCGTTGCCAAAACTGACTTTTCTCAACACGAGTCATCATTTCTCTAACTACAACAACAACAAAAAAAAAAACTACATTCACTTCCTCTCACCACATCACTGTTTGTAAGAGAACAGCATAAATTTAGAGGAAGAATATGTCTTTGAATATGACAAATTCTGACTAATTGTGAAAGGCAGAGAAGGGGGAATACAGAAAGTCTGAGGCAATGCAGTAGTTAAGTGCTCACGCTCATGAGTCAATACCGTCTTAGATTCAGGATGGAATGGACCTTCATTTTTTAATTTCCACACACCTTGGCTATTCCAATTTTATTTCAACATTATTATTTGTGTCAGACACTTTGCTAAATGCTTTGTAAGCAATATATGTATAGATGCAAATAATATCTTGTGAATCCTGGCTCTAACTACTTAGCTGTGTGACTTCCAGCAAGTTTATTTGACCTCTCTAAACTCCTGTTAGAATTCTGGCACATGAGAATGAAAATTCTGATGGTGGTGTACACTGATAACCCACAAATCCCCTTTCAACCTTGACTCCTCCCCACGTCAATTAGGCCTTCTCATGCATCAGATGCATTTAACCATCCCAACATTGCAATATGGTAGGAATGATTAGCGCCTTCTAATGGGCAAGAGAACTGGCCAGCAAGAAGTGAAATTACTTACACAAGGTCATAAAACTAGTATATAGCTTCCATGTCTACGTGACTCAACGTCCACTCCTGTGTTTTCATTTTAACAGGGAGCCTTCAGGATCCCCCGAGGTAACAACTGGAAATGTGTTATTCCTGAATACTTTCTCTTTCCAACCCCTAAATTCCATTCTGACTCCAACATAGCTATCTCTGGCTAAAGAAGCAGTAACTTTTTTCGAGCATGTTTTTTTTTTTTTCTTTTTTTTTTTTTTTTACAAAGAATAACGTCGAAATAAAACTGGAATAGCCAAGGTGTATGGAAATTAAAAAAGGAAGGTCCTCCCCATCCTGAATCTCACTGCTAAGACGGTATTGTCAGCAATTCGTTGCATATCTTTCAGGCTTTTTTCCATACATTTATGATCTCACACACACACACACACACACACACTCACACACATACATCACAAAAACAGTTAAAGGTATTTTTTGTTTTTATTTTAGAAAAATAAAATCATACTTAGTGTTCTGCCACCTGTTCTTCTCGATTAATGTATCTGAGATATATTTTTATGTTAATATATACAGATTTTCCAATTTTTCTATTATCTACATAGTATCCCATTCTATACATTTTTTTCATTACATCAACTGAAATACATTTAGATTGAATATAATTTTCACTATTATGAACCACTACTGCAGTGTCCAATTTTGCATTTACTTATTTTTGCCCACCGGTGCTAGTATTTCAGTGGAACACAATTCTAAAAAGTAGAATCACTGATAGAAACCTTCTAAACTTTTACAGATCCTGCCAAGTTTCTGTGCAAAATTAATGAACCAATTTATAAGTTACCAATTCTTATGAAGGGCTGTTTTATCACAAGTTAACTTTTAATTCAGATTTTAAGGAATAAGAAAACTTTTCGGGACACCTGGGTGGCTCAGATGCTCAGTGGTTGAGCATCTGCCTTTGGCTCAGGGCGTGATCCCGAAGTCTCAGGATCGAGTCCCACATCAGGCTCCCTGCAGGGAGCCTGCTTCTCCCTCTGCCTGTGTCTCTGCCTCTCTCTCTGTGTCTCTCATGAATAAATAAATAAAATCTTAAGGAAAAAAAAAAGAAAACTTTTCAAATAATACAACTGTATATATTATCTAAATTTAATCAAATGACTTCTCTTTAATTTCCTATAATTATACCTAAGAAATATTTTTTCCTAAGTAATTGATTATTGTGCTCAGGTCAAACAATTATATGACTTTTTCAATTTGGGGACAAATATGTTAAAAAGAGAGTCGGAAATATTTACAACTGATCTATAAGAGTGGGAAAGAAACTTAGCAAACCTAAGTCATGACTTCTGAAAGAGAGAAAATACATGATAGTAGTTAATAACTTAGATTCTAAATCTGTGGAAGGAGCCATGATGTCCTTTGACAGATGAATGGATAAAGATGTGGTCTATATATACAATGCACTACTACTCAGCCGTCAGAAAGGATGAATACCCACCATTTACGTTTACATAGATGGAACTGAAGGGTATTATGCTGAGTGAAATAAGTCAGTTGGAGAAAGACAATTATCATATGGTCTCACTCATGTGTGAAATATAAGAAATAGTGAAAGGGACTAAAAAGGAAAGGAGGGAAACTGAATGGGGAAAAATTAGAGGAGGACAAACCATGAGAGACTCCTAACTCTGGGAAACAAACAGAGGGTTGCAGAAGAGGAGGAGAGTGGGGGGATGGGGTGAGTGGGTGACAGGCACTAAGGAGGGCACCTGATGGGATGAGTACTGGGTGTTATCGTATATGTTGGCAAACTGAATTTAAATAATATGTTTTTTAAAATAACTCAGGTTCTAGAGTCACACCAATTCTACCATTCATCTCAACAAGAAATTGTTGATAAAGAAGATGTGGTCTATGTATACAATGGAGTATTACTCAGCCATTAGAAACGACAAATACCCACCATTTGCTTGAACGTGGATAGAACTGGAGGGTACTATGCTGAATAAAGTAAGTCAATCAGAGAAGGACAAACATTATATGGTCTCATTCATTTGGGGAATATAAAAAATAGTAAGGGAATATAGGGGAAAGGAGAAAATGAGTGGGAAATATCAGTGAGGGTGACAGAACATGAGAGACACCTAACTCTGGGAAATGAACAAGGGGTGGTGGAAAGGGAGGTGGGCAGGAGGTTGGGGTGACTGGGAGACAGGCACTGAGGGGGGCACTTGGCGGGATGAGCACTGGGTGTTATGCTATATGTTGGCAAATCAAACTCCAAAAAAAAAACCAAAAAAATAAAAAAGAAAAGAATTTGTTGAGCATCGGGATGTCTGGGTGGCTCAGCGGTTGAGCATCTGCTTTCAGCAAAGGGCATGATCCTGGAGTCCCGGAATCGAGTCCCATATCGGGCTCCTTGTATGGAGCCTGCTTCTCTTATCTCTGCCTCTCTCTCTGCCTCTCTCTGTGTCTCTCATGAATGAGTAAATAAAATCTTTAAAAAAATAATAATAATTTGTTGAGTATCTACTATGTGCTAGACTCTGTTCTGGTATCAAATACACTGGTAAACAAGACAGAGAAGACCCCTCAGCTCTCATGCAATTTATGTTAGGGTGATGGAAATAAAAATAATATTAATTAACAGAATAATTTCAAAAAGTAGTAACCAAATAGACTATCCTGGCAGATTTCTGGGGAGGAAGGCCAGGGTTCCTGTAGACTTGATGGCCAGACTAAGGGTCTCAGAGGAGGGGACACATGGGATGACACCTAAGTAATAAGAATGAGCTAGCCAGGAGCATTTCTGGGGCAGAGAAAGAACAAAATTCATAATGTGGAAACAAAGTTGGCCTGTTCAGGGAATGGAAAGACCAGTGGGCTAAACTGTGGCACAAGCTGGAGAGGATGGGCAAGGCAATCAGGAAGGGCTCTTAGGCCATCAGGAGACATGTGTTTTCCATTCTAAGCCATTAGAACTGTCATAAGCACAAGAGTGGCATACTCTATACTTTCAAAGACGATTCTGCTCACCACATCTTAACTCTATGTCCTTGGATAAGCTACATTACCTTTCGCAGCTTCCATTTCCTCATTTGTAAAGTTAAGATAATTGTAGTATGTATTACATGTATTAATATGAGGATTAAATGAGGTAATAAATGGAAAGCATCTTGCACACTGCCTAGCACATAATAACTGTTCACTAAATGTTTTCAACTAAATCATTTTACATCATTAAGATCATATTGAATAGATGTGAGCATAATTCACTATCCCCAATTATGTAGCATAGTAACTAAAAATATTCTTTAAAATTACTCTTGATTCAGATTCTCTAATATTGAGAGGCCAGATTTGTCCGTATTGAATCAACATGGCACTTTTCTTATCTGATCCTATAACACAACCCTGAGCTATTTCAATGTATGTGCACACTCCTCACTGTCACACACACTAAATTAGTCATGTTTGTATTGTCTCCAGAGCCCATAATGCTCAATATATCATATATAAGGTAGGCAAGCAGGTAGGTAGGTGGGTAGGTGGATGAATGGGTGAACAGATACACAGAAGATAAAAATCATGGTGGCAAGAGAAGAGAAGAGAAGAGAAGAGAAGAGAAGAGAAGAGGAGAGGAGAGGAGAGGAGAGGAGAGGAGAGGAGAGGAGAAGAGAAGAGAAGAGAGAGAAGAGAAGAGAAGAGAAGAGAAGAGAAGAGAAGAGAAGAGAAGAGAAGAGAAGAGAGAAGAGAAGAGAAGAGAAGAAGAGAGAAGAGGAGAGGAGAGGAGAGGAGAGGAGAGGAGAGGAGAGGAGAGGAGAGGAGAGGAGAGGAGAGGAGAGGAGAGAGGAGAGGAGAAGAGAGTGGTTCAAACTGAAACACTTAAAAGAGTAGTTTTTATATTACAAGTATACAAAATGACTGATCATTTCTTGCCGAGTGTATTATTCTATTCACGTATTTACATAGTATTGGACTCCATGTTGAAATTCTCTAAGAAGACACTGCTCTATCTTAGGGACTTACTGGCTTCCAATCTTGCTTCATCTCTACTGAAAATATCTAGCAACACTCTGAAAACTTGAAAGAAGTACTTCTCATAACCATACTAAAATTATGAAACCTGCTATGTTTCTCATTTACTCAGATCTCCTTGTAAGTGTGATCTATGACATCAAGAAAGTTTATACGTAGAATTCCAATGTCTAGGCTTTGAAACAAAGATCCACAATAGTTGGGGAAACATTTGTTCAGTGATGTTTGTATCTAAATATGTGACTGTTTCTACACACTTGAGAGCCGGTAATGGATGAAGACACCATATACCCAAATACCCAGGACAGAAAAGTTTGAGAAGTTACTGATGTAATAAAGTTAAATTAGTAAAAGAACAACGAGGAGCAGAAGATAATATCCTTTAATGGAGACTGTGATATACAAAGTACTTTTCCAAGCATTGTCTTATTTTCATCTTAGAACAACTCTCTTAAGAAAGCACATAAGAGTATCAATAAAGGTTCAAAAAAAGAAAGAAAGAAAACATGGCCAGTTATGTCTGCAGTTTACACACATAAAAACTGACACCTGAGTAGATGATTTGCCCCAAGTCTCTAAATCAGTTTAAGTAGCACAGCTGTAATCTACCTAGACCTTCTTAGTGTACTTTCGGCCACCTCACACTAATTCAGCATGCCACAAATAGTGCAATTCGTTACAACTGAATGTATCTCTATTTCAAAAGAAAAAGAGTCAACCGTACAGAAATTGTAAGTAGCCTTAACAATATTTCTCCTAGAAAATTATAAATTCTGTCAAGCAGCATAATTATCCCTTTAATTAATAATAATAATTCCTCACTAATCATGAAAATGCTACATATTCCCTAGATCCAAACAATAATAATCGTAGTAGAAATAAATAATTACAAGAACGTTCTCTCTTGAATACATACACACCAGACTCTCCCACATTCTCCATATTCACTGACTTCATTCTCACAATAGTCTTATGGGGTAGATATTGTTAGCACCATGCTCATTGTCACCATCACACAAGTGGACAAAACTGAGGCACAAAAAGGTTAAGTATCTTGTCCATGAGCATTTGGCTAATAAATTGGTTCTGTGACTTAACTGCAACATGCTTGTTTTATGCTATGTCTTCAAATGGAAGCCTCTTTATCCCACCTCTCTCCTCTATTAGATTCAACCAATGATAAAGGAAGAATCTCTGATTTAGATTAACATGTTAAACCCTTTCCATGCATTTCCATGCAATACCAGTTTTGGTGACCAATCACTACACTTCACCCTCAAAGTGCTGGAGGATCCATATGTGAAGTGCCTAACAGAGAACCTTGCACAGCATATGCAGGTGACAATCACTGAGAGTCTACTGTGTCTGGCGTTATGCTAAGTGCTTTTCCCTACATATACACTCTATAAATGTTAACAACATTCTTTCTTTTTCCTAATGAATAGACTTCATTAGGAAGATCTGTTTCTTTGAAAATTAAACTGGGCAATGAACAAAATTTCTTTTCATGGAGACAAAGAGTGTTATATCACTGGGTATAGAAAGCTATTCTATGTGGGGTATAAGAGACTACTATTGCTCTGACTCTTGATGACACCCAGATGTACACAAGAAAGTACGGAAGGAAACTATCAATGAGAACACTGAGGTCATCTACAGAGGTACTTCCTCTCCAGAAAAGTAAAACTTTAAAGCACAAGCAAATTAGAAGGATTTATATTTTTCTCCCAAATTAATTCTGACAAGTATAAATAAGTTCTCTCCCTGAGTCCTTTTAAATGTTATGTTTCCTTAACTAGAGTTCAAATAAAAAATTGAAACAAATAGAACACTAAATATATATTACGTTTTAACATTTTCAGAGAAAAAATTCATTTATTAAAAAAGCTGCATTCAAGCATAACTTTTCAGAAATCCACATATTATGGCAAAACAAAGTACACCAGCTTCCTGCACCAAAATGACAGTTTGGAGAAATATGATTTCAAAAAAATGCTAACCCATCCATTCTTTCAGCAAGAACTGAGCAAAAACTATGTTTTCATACTTTGTATTAAATAAAGTAAATTAAATAGATAAATAAGTAAAGTAGATATAAGAATGAAAAGGAAAATCTCCCTTCCCACTTTGGAACTCAGTCTACTACACAAAGGTGATCCCATGGAAAGCAGCCATTCTTTAAAATATGTCAGTGACTACCTCTAACCCGACCCATTATTTCAGATGACATTAAAATGGCCATATGAAATATCATAAGATTATATATATTTTCATTTATATGTATTTATGTACATAAAATATATGTACAATATATTTAAATATATAATATATATTATTTATATATATTTACAAGTTTGTATATAATATTTTATATATACATATAAAATAAAAAATAGTAAGCAAGTTCCTTTACAAAGGCAAATATATTCAGCATCAGTAGATCTCAGAGTAAGACTGGAGATGGGGGATGTCGGCTGAATCTAGTAAATTATCCAGAGATCCATATCTTTCTCCTCCCTAATGTTCTGCAGACTCCTAGTTGATTAACGTATTACATTTAAACAAGAAAGATGTAGAAGTACTTATAGAAACAGAGGGGGAAACATGGGAAGTAGTAAATATACAACTAAGGCAGAGATCTGGGTTTCATTGTACATCCCACAGCCAACAAGAATGATACATATTTTCAGATTATCTGCTCTTTTATATCACTCATACCTCCTTTCCCCTCTATTAGCAAACAGAGCTGAATTGTCTGTGCATTTGTTTGATTCCACTGGGAGGCCTGAATCACTACTTGGAAATATCCATCATCCCTTCAAGATTAGTCCCTACTAAAAGCCTACAGTGAAATGATAATGCACTAACCTGTCTCCAGTTAATGGCAAAATAATGGTTGCTTGAGAAGAAAACACAATGAAAGATAATCTCATTTGAGGGCTGCAAAATAAGAAAAGAGGCAGTTAAAATACAATATAAGAGACTTGTATCTTGTAGCTATGGAGTCTCAGTTAAAATCAGACTCTGGAAAAAAAAAAAAAAATCAGACTCTGATGGTCCAGACTTCTTTTCAGTGGAACTCCCTAAGTATATATACTAATTCAGCTTAACCTTACCACGTAAGCCGTTTTGGATTGAGTCAGTACTTCTCAGCACTCAAACAATGCTCCATGAACCATAGGGCCATTTAGGGAAGAGACTACAACTAGAAAGATGAATTCTAGGCCAATGTAAAATCCTTTTGTAGAAAATACTTCTTCCCTTGGTATTCTATCTCACCTCCTTAAAGGAGGCCAGACCCTTCTGAGAGAGTGTCACTAACAATATTTAGCGCTGGAGAGCAGTCAGTTTGATTTAATTACCATAATTTGATTTAATTATCATAATTGATATGAGTTCAGAAAAAAGTGATCTGGAGGTAAAAATACATAGAGAGAGTATCATGGACAATCTGAAAGACACTAACAAATCAGTTTTGATTAGGCTGTCCAAGTCTCAAACACCCCACTTCCAAGTGGCAACACCTGCCCCAGTTAGCCACCTCTTTTAAGCTTTAGGCATTGATCTCACAGAATGGTTCTTGTCTCCAAGACACTCTACACAACTGTTACTAAGATCTGAAAGTAAAGATAGGAAACTAATATCTATAAACTGAAGATCAGAATGATCTCAAAGTCCTATTCATATTGGAAGACATTCTCTTCAGTAGTCAACTTTGATTCACTTTCTACAATGTATTATGAGTCAATAACTAAGCAACTAAATTTGAGCTAGAGAACTATGTATTATAGAATTCCAGCTTGCAAGCCAGATCTAATAAATAAAAACCCCACCTCTTCAAAATGTTGTATTGAAATGATCCATTGCTTTCAATCAAAATCTATGTGATACTCTCTGTACACTCTCAGATCAAATCAGAACATTTATAAAAAGCTATCTCTACTGCCTTTAACATTTAAAAATATGGGGCCTTATTTATTTTTCTTTCCTAGACAGTTTTACTTCAGACCCTGTCCAGAAATGAGAGTGTTATACTTGGCTTCTTAAGCAGGAGACTGATGATTGAACATGGACAAGCATACATTTTTATAGGGATAAGTTTACTGCTGCCAATAACTGAAAGCAAGGATTGCCTAGGCCTCTACAGATTGTTTGAAGTTACTTGCAACATGACTTTCAAAATGTTTTGATCATCCAAGCCTGTTTTACAGAAAACATTTGGGCTAACAAGACTGAAAGAAGCAATATTTAATGATACAGCTCCTTTTTGTGTCCTTTCCATTATCTTGATAAACTTGCATTTGCTCATTGCATTTTTTTCTTTAAAGAGAGAGAGAGAGAAAGAGAGAGAGAGAGAGAGAGAGAGAGAAAGGCTCAAAAGTCTGGTGTCCTGGGGTTATTTTTAAATAGAGATGCCACTAATTCCTAGTTACCTCCAAATAAGCAAGTAAGCTGGATTTCGTAGCAGTTATGCTTTTTATAGGAGGAAAAAAACCAGTCTTTCCTAGTAAGGCTTATTGCATATATAGAACAGTTAAATTTTAAATCAGCCACACACCCACACATTGGGTAAACACAAGTCTTTCTTTAAACACACACAGTGCCTTTTCTGGTAGTGGGTTATTAACACATGTTCATTTGAAGTTTACCGACACTTTTCTTTTTTAATGATGACCTCTACAATGCTACGAATTATGTGGAAAGAAAAATATATCATGGACACTATTAGCATAAAATTTGTTTAATGTGATAAATTATGAGAAAGCGTAACTGAAATTCAAAACAGATGAAAATTCAGAAAGGAAAAGACATTTGTAATAGTATTTGAAGATGCTTCCCCAGAGCCTGAGCCAAGTTTCTGGGATCCAGATAAAATAAGCCCTGAACAACTGAAGGGCTGTCCTAATAACTACATGTGTGTTATAGTGATCTTGAGGCACTTAAAAAAAAAAAAAAGAAAAAAGAAAAATCAACATTTCTGGAGAAGCTTTCCCTACAAAAGGTCTCAAAAAAGGGATACCTTACACTTCAGTCTACTTCCCTCCACCTCAAATTCCCCTGCAGAGTAAAGTGGGAGAAATACCTCACGAATCTCTCTGTAAGTTGCTGGACAAAATTGTAAATTTCAATCCAATTATTTGCCACACTCCCAGACCTGTAAAATGAAATTGAACTGATGAGAAGCAAACAAACAACACAAAACATTTACGTGGGGGTAACCCGGCCTCTACTTCCAGCAGAGTAACAGTATAGACGGTTGAAACTGAGGCACTCAAAGAATCCAGGAAGCCAACCGCCCCCCCCTCCCCACCTCCTCGGGGCCACCTGACCAATCCTTTGGAGTAGGTTCCCGGCTCTTCAAAACAAACACAACTTTCCTTCGCAGGACATGCAAACCACCCCGAGTATATGCGGACGCTAGGGTTTTCCTGGCTACGAGGAAAGCGCCCTGATCAGGGTCGGACCCGGCGACCTTTGGCCAGCTGGGGCGCGAGCCGGGCCCGGCCGGGGTCTGGAGCTGCAGACGGCTGCCCCAGGCGGAGACCCCGGGACTGGCAAACGGTGACTGCCCCAACCTCCCCGGAGGGCCCAGCGCTCACGGCCCAGCGGGCGCACACGAGGAAGCGCTCGCGCGTGGGTCGGGGAGGGCAGGGAGCAGCCGCGGTCGCTTCCAGGCGCCGCTCCCCGGGGCGCGGGCGTCTCCGTCTCCCCGGCGCCGGCGCATCCAGGGCCGCGGCGCGCAAGCCCCTGGGCCTCCCCCGGGCACTCACTTGTCCAGGACGAAGTAGAGGTCAAAGGCTCCTCTGCAGGAGGGCTGCTCCTGGGCGCTCACCGGCCCCCCGGGGGCGCGCAGCAGCGGCAGCAGCAGCAGCGGCAGCAGCGGCGGCCACAGCCCGGGCACCGGCCGGCTCCCGGGGCTGCGGGCCAGAGTCCGCCCCGCCAGCATCCTCCCTGCCTCCCGCTCGCAGCCCCCTCGGCCGACCCGGCGGGGCACCGAGGTGGCAGGGGTTCCCGGGGCCGCGCCCGGGGCCGCGGGAGCCACCGACGGCTGCAGGGAGGGTGAAAGGAAGGAGAGGAGGTCCTGGGAAGACAAAGAGCGCCGCCGCCGCCGCCGGACTCCGGACGAATCCCAGGGGCAGAGCGCGCCCCCCCCGCCCCCGGCTCCGCGGAGTCCCTGCCCACCGCGAGGGCCCAGGCGACAGGCGACAGGCTCGGGAGGTGCGCCCTGGCCCTCTGGCCGCGCCTCTGGTCTGCGCGGGGGTCGCGGGGCAGGGGCGCTCCCCGCCGGCTGGCCCCACCCCCGCGCGCCCCACTTTCCCCCCGGAGCCGCCCTGGGCTGGAGGCCGGGGGAGCCGCAGCGCGACCAGGCCGGGCCGGGGCCCCTCCAGGCAGGCGCCCGGGCGCGTCCGAGGGCGGGCGGGGCCCGAGCCGAGGCCGCGCACGCACACTTGTGGGTCCGGAGCTAGAGCTTGCCAGGCCCCACGGAGGGCAGAAGGAGTCCAGGACCGAAAGCCCCTCCCAGGGCCCGCGGGCCCGGCCGCGCTCCGCCGGGGACAGACCGGGCCTCCCCACTCCGCCCCGCCCTCCCCGCCCTCCCCGCCGCAGGCTCTCCGGGCTGCACCGGCCGCAGGGCCACCCAAAGCAGCCAACTTCCTCTGTTTATGAATCCGCTTTGCAGCTGCATCTCAAAGAGCCAAAACTGGCCCGGGCGGAGCCGGGGGTGGGGGAGGGCGAGGGCGAGGGGAGGGGGATGGCCCGAGGCCTGGCCCTTGGCAAGACTCTTTACGAGTGGAAAGTTGTGCCTCAAGATACTCCATCCAACTGGCATTTCTCCCAAATTCCAGATAATTAAAAATTTCATCTTGCAGCAACTCGGGCCCTCCTTGCCAAACTTGTGCTGGAGCTGAAGTTCCAGCGCGCTCGCATTCTCTGCTTACTCATTTTGCGTCTGCATCCTCTCTCCTGCCCATCGCCTCCACACGTGCCTTCTGCCTTCCCCTGGTGGAAACCGGCTTTTAGAACTTGCAGCCTCACTGACGGGAATATGAGGTGTCCTTCCTCTTTGATGTTTTATCTGAGTTGATGCTTTATAATAAAAGGTTCATATAGTACTGAAATCACGTATTGCCCTTTCAGCATCTCTTCTGTTTGTTGTCATGTATATTTAAATTTTCATTTACATTATCTTTGACATACTACCAAATTTGTAAGCTGGTTGCGAATAGAAACCAGTCACTTAAAAAAAAAAAAAGAAAGAAAGAAAAGAAACCAGTCACTTTAACAAAGATTTACTGGGTATCAATAACCTATTAGGCCCTGTTCTAGGACTCACAGTTAATGCACAGAACAACATGACAAGCCCCTGCTTACATGAAGCTTGCAGTCTGGTTGAGGAGGAAAAACAGCAAAAATAAAGAAGTAAATGCCCATATTAGCAAATGGTTTGCAGAGAGTTAAAATATAGTAATATGATAGAAAATGACTGACTAGGTGACTCAAAAGGCAACCAGCTATTCCAAGAACCAAAAGAGAAGACATTCCTACTTTTTACAACTCACCATAGGGATTGGCTTAGCCGATGAAGAAACACAGAAAGAAAAGCAGAATGACTAGAGCTTTGTGGGTAAGATGAAGTAAGAAAGGAAGGCAGGGACCAGATCATAGTGGTGCTTTGTTGATTGTGACAAACAATTCAGATATTTTATATTAAGTGTGATAGGAGCCCATTAAGAGGATTTTAACCCGGAGGTGAGATAGAGGATAAAGTATTACGATCTTTGCTTTTCAAAGATCTTTCTAGCTGATATGACACCGTGGATTTGGAGGCAGCAAGAATAAAAGCAAGGAGACCAGGCAGGAAGCTATTACAGTATCAGGGGCACAATAAAATGGTACCTTAGACCACCACCCCTGTAGCAGCTAAACTGAAGAATATGAATGGATGAAAGCTTTAATAAACTCAGACAGACCCCCAGTCTGGAAATATCGGCCACTTGGAGATAGAAATTCCCGTACCATCCGTTTCTTATCTGATGGGATGGAGAGGGTACTGATGGGACAAGTGGCTGGCTGACTGAATGGAAGATAACTTACACTTTTGTTAGGAACAAACATAAACCCTCCATTACTTCTGAATAATTGAGCTCTAGGAGAAAGTCTAAGGAAAGGGATGACTGGATTCAAAGCATCCTAATTCTGTCCCCTTTGGCTTCATCTTTTCTAGAGATTCTGAAATTTTGATTCCTCTGTAGCCATCAGTTCTCTGGAGCTGTGCTACCATCTCTTAGCTCACCTTGGGGTCCAACTGTGGATACACTCATCTCGTTGCCTTTCCACAACAAAGCTTAAACAGGCTCATACCTTCAGCCAACTTATCAACAGCTTGTTAAAGTTTATTGTCAAGGCTTTTATTATTTACTGTTGGTTAAAACTGATCTCCATTTTCAGCTTTACTTTGAATCCAGACAGAATCAAAGATATAATATACACTTGGCAATTAATAACATGACTGAATATAATCTGGGGGGGAAATCTGCCAGAAAGTAATAACAACTAGATTTAAAAGGGGACAGAAGATGAAGAAATAGGAGGCAGGATGCTTACTGTATACTCTATCCTCATGACAAATTATTTTAATCCCCACATTTAGTGGCTTTCTTTTCCCCTTTTTGTTGTTGTTGTTTCAGCATTTATTTAAATTCTAGTGAGTTCATATGTAGGGTCATATCGGTTTCAGGAGTAGAATTTAGTGATTCATCACATACATATAACATCCAGTGCTCATCACAGCAAGTACCCTCCTTAATACCCACCACCCATTTAGCCCATCCCCCCCACGTCCCTCCATCAACCCCCAGTTAGTTCTCTATAGTTAAGAGATGGACATTTGGGCCCTTTCCGTAATTTGGCTATTGTTGATAATGCTACTATAAACACCAGAGTGGATGTGCCCCTTCGAATCAGTATTTTGTATCTTTTGGGTAAATACCTAACAGTACAATTGCTGGGTTGTAGGATAGCTCTATTTTTAACTTTTTAAGGTACTTCTCTATTGCTTTCGCAAGTGACTTGCACCAGTTTGCATTCCTGCCTCCCATAGCTGCTTGATTCATTGCCCGCTCATCTTCTGATCCAAGAACCTATCATATCCTAGGCCTAAACTACACCAAAACTTGTTCTTCAAAATTCCCAGGCCCTCCTCATGTCTCCCTACTCAGTTCTTCTGTCCTGACTACAAGATTAGTAAAGGTGATTGACATACTAAAGCATATCACATTCTTTTGTGTATTTGTTTGTCTGGGTAATTAATTGAGCCCACTTCTGGAAATTTTACTCATTTGCTCATGTAAGATCTACAATAAAGTAGGGAAGTGGCCTCACCTTGCAGAGATAAATAATTAATCAAATCTCTTTTATCTAATAAAAATTAGGGAAGGTCATTAATTATGGAGGCAACCAACTGTCCAGATTTGCCCCAGACTGAGGGGTGTCCAGGGAGATAGGGCTTTCAATGCTAAAACTAGAGCAGTCCCTGGGATGATCCATGGTAAAGGAGGCTGTTGGTCACCCTATTCCCAAGCAATAGTGAGAGACAGTGAAAGCAAGGGCAGGTTTGGGAGTTTCACCAAGGCATGAAGAAGGAGGGGTATTGACAACCCTTTCTGTTCCCCTCTCTCAGGTGAGAGGCCTTGGCCATTATGTCAGCTGTACACTAGCCAGGTAAGGTTTCAACTTTTGCACCTCGGTAGACATGTTGGAACTTTCCATTTTAAATCAAGAATGAGATAGGGAATGCAGATGTCTAAGCAGAGAGAAAGAGGTTAGAGTGAATTATCTAGATAAACAAATCTAAAATGATTTGCTTTTATCAAATTATCTGGACTTCTGCTGAAGTATTTTGCTTCACAATCCATGCAAGCCTCTATTCTCTGAAAATTACTCTTTGTACCAAACCAAACTTCTAATTCAATATTAGAATTTATCACAGTTACACAAAAATGCTAATAAATCCAAAACATTTTAAACTCAGTTTCATGCAGTTAGAATTGCTTGAGATTGACACCTGACAATTAAAAGTGTTCACTATCATTGTCTACTTCTTTTACCTGCAGAGCTCCTATGGGATTCATGTTAGATTTTATTTATTTATTTATTTATTTATTTATTTATTTATTTACTTACTTACTTATTTTATTTATTTATTTATTTATTTATTTATTTATTTATTTATTTATTTTATTTTTATTTTACTGACTCTCATTTAACTAATGTTTATTGGTTCCTACATGTATCTATTGATGTTCTAAGCACAAATCTTATTCCCTGCTCTCAGGAGTTCACCTTTCCAATACCTTATCACCAAGTTATTTCCATCTCCTCCCACCCTCACAACTAACAGAAGGGACAAATAAGCAACAACAATAAACATAGAAAAATAAAATAAACGTATCCTTTATGTGTTAAAAAAATCACAAAACCTATATTGTTTCCAGTAAATATCTTTGTATGACATCCACAATGACAAATATGACTCTCCTGGAAGTTAAGTGCCATCCTGGAAGTGATTCATATTCACATTACATGTGGAGTGATTCATTATATGATATCTACAGTGATTCAGAGGAAGAAAATAAATCTTCATAGCTGTATGTGACAAAGCTTGTTTAACTTGTACTGAATACAGTCATTACAGTAGACTTCTCCAGTACCTGAACTAGTTCCTGAGAGTGGAGGAAATGCTTTTGGAAGGTGGGGTTACTACTAATTTACCATCTCTATGCATGACAACAGGATCTGCATTTGGGATTAAATGTGTTTTAAATTCAGTTTCCCAGAAACAGATCTGACACTCTTGAGATTTGCATGCAGGTGCTATCTTGGAGCATGCTCTCTCAGAAGCAAAACTTTGAAGGCTGAGGGAAGCAGACAGGAATGGTCAGAGGGAAAATTGAACCCTGACACAATTGCAAAGGAAGGCTCAGCCAACCCCAGTAGTAGCTCTGGGGCGTGGATGGTCTTTTACAGTCGTCCTGAATTGAGTGAGGGAAAGGGGCCGGTGATTTTTGTGTCCCCTCACAGACCAGTCATTAAATTTGGGCTGCCCCTACAGAGGAAGCATACTCTTGGGCAAAGCAGCTTCCTTTGGTTTAGGGCGATCAAAAGAAGGCACTCTGCTGGGAGCTGTCAGCAGTCAAGCTCCCAGCTGTGGGGATTGAGTGCCTCAATCCTGAAGGAGGAATCTAGGTGTTCCAGCCACAGCAGCCAGAACACCCACAAAAAGCCAGGATACCTGGCAGCCTGGTTGATAAAAAGTCTTATCTCATGTGCATTGTCAGACCTTCACAAACTAAGTCAGGCTCAGACTGGTGTCCTGGAATGAAAGTCACATAGCTGCCTCCCTTCTCCCTCCAGGTCAGTTCCCTCAACAACGCTCAAAGGAATTATTCTAGGAGTCTTCCGTCTTCTCACACCAACCTGCTTCAATGTGATTTATTTTCGAAGTGAAAAGATAATCACATTAGTCACTTACCTAACAACTGCCAATGAAAAATCATTTCCTAATGATTGAAGGCCCTCGACCATAGCAGCACAGATTAGCTCTAGATCCTCACCTCTGACAAGACCCCCACATATTCCGTGCTCCAGGGAAATCATTATAGTCCCTGTGTCCTCACATACACAACTCTACCTTGAGTCTTACCTCATTTGTACCCCCATTTCTCTGACACTGTGTTCCAGGTATCAAATTCCACTTCTTTCTCTTCCTTTCCATTCCCTTACAGATCAATTCAGGCCAAAAGCCATTAGATGGGTGCAAACAAATGGTGTCAGAGTGGACAGGAGCTCTAGTAGTCCAGAGCAGGGTGTCAGAGACCAAGCAGATTGAGGAGTATCCCTCTGGTGCAGGGAGGGTCTGCCTGGCAAGGGGTACTGGCACCCAAGAAGGGTGAGGGTAGTGATTGAACCTGAGGAGTTAAAGAATGGCCCAGGGGAAGAGGTTATCAGGGTGTGTATGCATGTGTGTGAATAGAGGTGGCACAGACCAGTGTGGTTTCTGAGCATACTCGAAGGGAGAAGAACTTCTGTACAGGGTGGGATGCTCATTGTGGAGTAGCTGGAGTTAAGCGTGGACTTCTATGCACCTTGTCACCCCAGTGCAGGATGTCAAAGCATGAACAGGGAGAGATGAGAGTCTACCCTGGAAGACAAGCTGTCCAGAATGTTGGAGCATGAGTGGGGCAAGAGGGCAGCTGGCAGCAAAGTGCAGGGTATAAGAACCAGCAGTGTAAAGAGGAATTCTGCACAAGGGTGCCAGCCTTGTGTGGGGCTGAACCCAAGCAGAGTAAGGAGAGTTTCAGAACAGGGAGTAGCCTGGCAGGAAATATGAAACCCAAGTAATCATATGGAGGACTTTTTTGCAAGGATCACCCTACCCATGGGATGTCAGAGCCCATATGGGTATAAGAAGTGCCCAGGCAATGCAGCAGCCAGGTTCAGAGTGTCAGAGTCTGAGTGTGGGGTGTAGAGTGATGACAATGTCGGAACTCCTACAGGATGAAGGAATTAGTGTTGGAGAGAAAGGAGCAATGGTGATAAGAAAGTGATTACATACAAAAGGATCGACAAATTAAGTGAATATAGAAAATGGAAGGTACATCTTTCACCATCACATAAGGAAGTTACCAAGAAGGAAACGGGAAAATATTTATTCTAGTAGGTCCTTGAGGCATTGTGACACAACTTGATTCATAGTCCAAATGTCAAGTACTAGTCATTTTGCTGTTTATCAGCATCCCTGCTGGGGGAGAGGTAAGAATCAAAGAAAACAGAAGATAAAAGTTGCCTGAAACAGAAAACCCCGTGAATGCACTCACCTAGCACTGATGTAACTCTGCTCTATCATGTCCTTCTGCAGGCTAGAAAAAGCTGAAAATGGGCATTTCCCAAACTGCCCTCTAGGCAGAATCTACCCACCTACGCTAGTGCCAGACTTTGAATCAGAATCGAGTTACCTTCTTTATCCATTCATCTTTCGATGGATGTGGTTTATGTATACAATGGAATATTCCTCAGCCATTAGAAACGACAAATACCCACATTTGCTTCAACGTGGATGGAACTGGAGGGTATTATGCTGAGTGAAGTAAGTCAGTCGGAGAAGGACAAACATTATATGTTCTCATTCATTTGGGGAATATAAATAATAGTGAAAGGGAATAGAAGGGAAGGGAGAAGAAATGTGTGGGAAATATCAGAAAGGGAGACAGAACGTAAAGACTCCTAACTCTGGGAAACGAAGTAGGGGTGGTGGAAGGGGAGGTGGGCGGGGGGTGGGGGTGACTGGGTGACGGGCACTGAGGGGGGCACTTGATGGGATGAGCACTGGGTGTTATGCTGTATGTTGGCAAATTGAACACCAATAAAAAATAAATTTATTATAAAAAAAAAAAAAGAATCGAGTTACCTGAGGAGAGAGGCAGGACATGGAGTGTCGGTTTTGCTGGGGCCACTGTGTGCAGGAGGTCATGACAGAAGCCGTGTGCAGGAGGCAGCCTCTGGGGCTCATTATGTGGTTTCCAGCTCACCTCCTCCCTGACCTCCGCAGAGCAGGCCAGCAGCTCCTTACAGCCCAGTGCTGGAGTGTTCTTGAGGAGTTGCTCCTGAATGTTTGGCCTCCACTCTCCTTCTGCAACAATCCAAATGACTCTATGAGCTACTTCTACTCCTTAAGAAGTCCCTTTCATTTAAAGTAGCCACAGCAGATTCTGTTTCCAAAGACGTCTACGGTTTTTAACATTCTGTAATCTCTATGAACCTTAAATTAGTCATTTTGCTGGCACTTAAAATTGCAATAAAGGGTTATAAATGGAAGAAAAGAGACAAGAAATTGTGAATTTTTAAATTATCCATTGCCCTTATTTGATACTATTCCTCTCCTTGGTAAACTCAGACTGGAAGAAAAAAAGAAATTAGATTTTAAAAAAAGAAGACCCAGTCTACTTCTCTGAAAATCTTGCAAGACAACTACAAATCTTTTTAGCTACTTATTATGGACACACAACTAGGAATTTTAAAAAACAAATTCAAAGAACAGGAGTGACTGTAGATAGAAACAGACAACTCAGAAGGGAGACGAAACAAGTTACAGCTAAGAATGATTAAAATTGCAAGGACATAAGTAATCTTTCAATCCGCTCCCAGATTACTTTAAACAAACAAGTCACATGTGTGCACCTACTTTTAAGAGGTTACAATAGAGAATAACTTAGAAGAGTTTAAATTATCTTTTTTTAAAAAAAAGATTTTATTTATTTATTCATGAGAGACACAGAAAGAGAGGCAGAGACATATCAGAGAGAGAAGCAGGCTCCATGCAGGGAGCCGACATGGGACTCGATCCCAGAACCTAGGATCCGAAGGCAGGCGCCAAACAGCTGAGCCACCCATGGATCCCCTAAATCATCTTTTTAATAGTCATTTTATCATGTGTTATAATAATAATGAACTTGGGAAATAACAATAGGAGCAAATGTGGAAAGCAATTTATAGTTTTTAAGATGCTTCTATCAACATTGTCTTTTTGATCAACATTTCTGGTTTTCAACCAGCTAGCTTTTGATGCTGGGTGCATTAAAAATTAACAGCATTCAATCTTCATTCTTCCATATCTATCACCTTCCATACCTATCACCTTATAAACAAACAAATAAAACAAATAAAAGGGACAGGATGATCCTGGTACTTATACCTAAGGAAAATGTCTAAATGGCAAGGTTCTTAACTAATCCACGCAGCTGAGAGAATTCAAGTGTGTCTGTCCTTGTTTCTTGCCTTCAACCCATCGTGGGAGAGAGACACTCTATACCTTTGCCTCCATCATTTTCATAAAGCGAAAAAAAAATTCTCAAAGGCTCTTTTAAGCTAAGCACTAATTTAAAGATTTTGTAGGCAACATGAAAAAGAAAACTTTTTTTTTTTTTGCTTGTTTCAAACTTTTTTATATAACATTTAAACAGCCATAGTGTTTCTGCTCCAAGATATTTAAGCTTTGGTATAAACTATTTTTTTAGATAAAAAAGTTTGAAATGTAATTTTGCTATTTGGAGTGCCTACCATAAGTACTACAATTAAAAAGATTTTTCATAGTTTTGAGTCCTTGTGTTTCTCATGGAAACCGCTTGATTAGAGCATATCCAACTTTATTTTAACAGCACATATGGCACATAGATTATCTATCCCAGTTTTCTTGGGAAGTTCTTTGAAAGGAGCAGTAGGAAAGTTGTCAATCCCCAAATGGCCAATGGGTTTCATATGCAGCAAATTTGGCTAGCAAAAATACCAACTTAAGTTCAATAACACTGGACTGTTAAGTGTTTGAGGATATTTTTTAAAGGTAACTAAACCAGAGGTTTGCTTTTGACCCTGATCTTTAAACAGAGTTAATACTTCTTCATCACGTAGGGAGCGTCAAATGAAGAAATCCATTTTAACAAATTTTTAAAATTTATTGATCAAATATTTAATGCCTACTCTCTGTAAAGCACTGATCCTTGGGATACCCAGAGCCTATTAAGAGAGATATTCCAGATGTATCTTCTAATTATTGAACTAAGGTACTTAAATACCTTAGTATTTAATACTTAATACTTAATCAATGTGGGAAACAAAGGCAGAAGAAAAATTATTAAATTTCCTTACTACCTGCAGCCCACTGACAAGTCCTTGAAACAGGCTGAGTGACCTTCCTCTAAAAACTCTGCTCTCTTGGTGTTAATGCTTTGTTGAATGCAGAAGGCAATCTTAGCCTGACCCCCAGGATCCTATAAGTCTACTTTCACATATAAAAATTATTTTAGAAACTTCCTTTATCTCTAACCCCCTATGCCCAAGATACATGTTGGCAATCATCCCCCACACATATAACCCACCAATACATATCTGAAATGTCTCACAACCAAGGTTTTATTAGACAATAACACATGACCTTTTCCCAACGATAGCTAGCCCCTTCAAAGTCCTGGAAACCTTGCTTCCAAAAGTCCTTAGAGATTTACACTATCCCTAACCCTCTCCCAACTTGAACATATATAATCAGCCACTCCTCCTGACCCCAGTACAGCTCTTTCTGCCCATGGGTCCTGTCCTGTGCTTTAATAAAACCATCTTTTTGCACCAAAGACATCTCAAGAATACTTGGCCACCAGTTTCAAATCCTAATGTCTGTCTTACATTGAAAATAACCATAACACCAAGATTAAAATGATGTGATAGATTGTAATTGGAATTCCAAAGAATGAGAAATCACTCTTAGCTGGAGAGATCAGAATTAATAAAGGAAAGGATATTTAAATTACATATTGAAAGATGGGTAATACTTTTAAGATTAACACAGATGAAGGGAAGAAAACTATAGGAAGAAAAGGCATAACCTGCTTCTATCTGAGGACGGAGGGTGGTAGAAGGATGGCATCAATTATTGAAATGAGTAGAAAAGCAAGCATATTTTTAAAAATAAGCACAACTTTTTGACTACCTTCTTTATCTGTCTCAAGTTATTACTTGTTTCATAGTATTAGTATTGCATTTAATCATTCATTTTATTATTCTTTCTCCGGAATATTGTCATCATACTCTTAACAGAGAGTATGATTACATGTTATCTTAAAGTTGATGTAAAGGCATTTTGTATAGGAAATGTCCTTGGAGAAATGATACTTTCCTTGTGCCCTACCCCAGCTCCCATCCAAGGGAACAGAAGAATAGAATAATGAATGTACAGAGAACCTGAAGGACATAGGAACTTACTTTCAGTTGAGTACTGAGTCCATGACAGGATAGAAGAGAAAGCAAAGCAGACAAAATAGGATAAAGTCTAATATGTAGAGTACTTAAGTCAATCCTGCCCACCATCTGTTTTTAGAAATAAAAGGGTTTTTTTGTTTTTCTTTTTTAAGTAGGCTCCACACCCAATGTGGGACTTGAACTCATGACCCTGAGATCAAGAATTGGATGCTCTACCAACAAAGTCACCCAGGCTCCCCTAAATAAAGTTTTATTGGACCTAGCCAGGCCTATTTGTTTACTCACTGTCTGTGGCTACTTTTGTGCTACAATAGTAGAGACAGAAACCATAAGGCCCAGAAGCTTAAAGTATTTACTCTCTGGCCTTTAATAAAATAGGTTGCCAACCTCTACCTTAGATTTTAAAAAAAACATTTTAGTGTACATACTCTTTGTGCAGAAAAATGAAACATAATAATTCTAAACATCCGAGAGGTTTGGACAGAGCCATGCTTTTGGAAGAATGCTCAGGTTGCTGTGGCAAGACTAGTTAGAGAGGAAAGACACTGAAGAGCCAAGAGCTTTAAAACTATTTTCAAAATAGATAAAATTTAGTATTATTTTCTTGCTTTCTACCTTGTCTTCAATGAAATACTACAGCCTAGATTCATTCAAAACTGTGAATTTAACAGCAAAATCAGAAGAATAACTCTCTTAAGAGTGGAAAGGTAAGAGAATTTCTGTGCTTCAGAGACAGAGTTGTGGTCCATAGGTAAGATGTGCCTGGGAAAAAGTTGGGAGACTGAGCAGCTATGCATGAACTGGATGAGAAGGCTCAGAGGAAAGGACACATGGCTGGAACAGGATCCCAGGCTGCCTTGGCAGTAAATAGAAAGCCTGCCATTTCTAAGCCAGTCTTGAATTCAATCCATGAAGGTCATCCCTAGAAAGAAAGAAATTTGATTATAGTAACAGATACCAAAGTGAACCAGGTAAAGACAGAAGGAAACACTGTTAGGTTATAAAATGTGGCACTTATGGATGGGACTATAGTCTAAACTGGAAAGTCCAGGTCCCAATCTCCAATTCTCAAGCAAGAAGATTTTGCTGTATTGATGTTGTTTGGATCAGGTATACAGCTCAAGTTCAGAGGCATGAACATGTACCCAACCATGAACATGTAACATGGCAGACAGGGCACCATCCCTGGTGGTAAGAAGACGCTTCCTAGTGATGGCGTGCTAGGAAGATACTTCAAAAGGTGTCCTCCACAAGAAGCATAACACCTCTTTTATAGAGTCCTCAAGGAAGCAAGATTCACTGCAAAATTCCTGCTTTCAGGTTCTTTAGGATACCTCGGTTCCACAGAGTGCAAAATCTGTATTGTAGATACCAATCTATCCTATCTCCTCTCTCATATCAGACAAAGGAAAGGCTGAAAATGGCTTTTATAAATTAATTTTTAAACAATTATAGTCAACATTTTGATTGATAATCCAACCAACTAGCTAAAGAGAAATAAAATGCAGCGCATGGTACACCAACAAGCTTCTGTTTTTGAAAATCTGACCTTGACAAATTTGCATTTTAAAGGCATTCATTAATTTCCTTTCTGTGGCACAAATACTGAATATAAACCAAGGGAGCCGAGTATGCACAGACATCAATATGTAAAAGATATTGCTGATAAATTCATTGCACCTTGAGGTGATTAGTTTAAAACTCATTGAATTTCTAGTCTTTGAATTAATGCCTTTTTTGTTCATACATGATATAGTACAAGAAGAATCATGTGGCAGTCAAAAAAAATAAGCTAACACAGTTGATATCTTCACCACTCATCATATTCTTGACACTTCTAACAAAATGGTTTTCCACCCTGAATTGACAGTCCAAACAGAGGGACTTCACATAGAATTTTAAACTGCATTCCTGTTAGATGCTATCACAACACAATACCAAACTCATGAGATCAAACAAATAATTTCTCTTTTCCCTGATGCAGACTTAAGAAGTGTATCATCTCTTTCAACCAGTAATTTTTCTTACAAGAGTATCTTGTAGGAAATAAAGTGCATTGACATTCTTCATACATTACTATATGCTAGGATTTAAACTGAAAGCTAATTCCATAGGGAAACATAGAAAAAAATAGTGTTTTTAAGTCTTTTTCTGTGGCTTACTAAGAAAGTTAATAGTACAGACTAAAAATGTAGAAGTGAAAATGAAATAAATGTCTGAAGAAATATGACAAAATACTTGCAATCACCACTTTGCTAAAAGCTACAAGCTATTCCGTTTCCAGTATATGGGGGGGGGGGGGGTGAACCTTGTGATTGTATCTGCATTATTGGCTCTTTCTTTAGTTGGATTTCCACTACAAAATAGATATTTAATATTCTTGATCCTAATGATTCAGGAAAAAGTTTTGGATTTTGGTGGGAGAGGAGGTATTTTTCCTCCCCTTCTCTGTCTTCCTCTCATCCTAATGTTGCTGATTTATCAATCCCATATTTATACACGTATGTCTCTGAAACATTTGTCTGTGAGCACATATATGTAGATTAATCACTTCCCATGCATTAGTCTTAGGACCTGCCTCAGATAAAGAAGGTCTTCTTTTCTTTTCACCTGTGCCTTTTCATTTTGCATCCACTTGGGATTAAACATTCATTTCCTTTCAACCTTCCTTCTCTGGCAGGCTTGGCATATGTAGCTTTTATTACAAAATTATTAATTATTAATTATTAATTATTTTCTGGAAAAGATAGTTTTTTCTGAATAAGAAAATCCAGACTTAGCTAGTACACATTGCAGAGCAGAGACTTAAGTACGAGTCTTTTGATGGATGCCACATGTAGTTTGCTTTCCACTTGCCTTGGCCCTTGCTCTGCAGGGTCTTCCCACTGAAGGGCACAACTTCAATCAGGCTGCCCTCTCTGCACAGGTCTCTGCTCCTAGAACCTTCTCCTTTCTGATCTATTCATTCCCCATCCTTTATAAATCCTCTGTCTATTGGATTACCCAGTTTGAATATTTTCTGTTTCCTGCTGGGAACCTGACCCATACAGCATAACCCCAAACAGCATTCTCCAACTCTACTATCTTCCTTCCCACTTCCCCATTTCTACCATGTGCCACCTCAATTGCTCTCGCCCTTGCTCCCATTGAACTACTCATCTCTGAGATCCTTGTTCTAAACAAACAAGCTCCTTCAGCTTGCCTCATAATAAGAAAATAATCTGATTCTTCAAAAAAATTCACAGTAATCTTTTCATCACTAATAAATGTGTACTGTATTACCATTCTATCGCATCTCCAAACTGGCCAACAGTATTTGCATATTTGCCTTACTCTCAACAACTAATGTCAGCATGCCAGGTATCGGCTGCAGGTGGCTTAGGGTCAGATATTTTTGACCATGTAAGCTCAAAGATCTGTAGTTAAGGGGAGGAATTGTTGGCTACGGCTGAATTTCAAAGCTACTTTTATAGCATCTAAATTACTCTCTTCCTACTTTGAATCTGATTGGTAATAAAAGCTGGACTGTGATAGGTAATACATTAATATTAAGCAAGAGTAAAAGAATGTGTTTAGATAGAAAGTTCCAGAAAAGCCTTCTATATAGGATGCTTATATGTGGTCTCCAACCCTAAGTACATGGGCAGTTTGCTTAATTTAAAAAAAAATCAATGAGATAATATAGTCAAATTGTTTTCCATGAACATATTCTTTGTCATTCCATGTAATTACTTATTCTTTTCCTGTTTAATATGGATGCAGAAGTCTTATGTACATTTCAACTAATAAAATATGAATATAAAAAATATAACCACTAAAAAATTTTCCTATGGACTTTTAAAAAATAGACACATTAGAGAGGATTGGAGATTGGATTGTCTGTACATTATCAAATAATAACCCAAATAAAAACATGCTTCCAGACATGTACAGATGGCTGTTTTATAATCACTGAAACTTAAGAAATGATGAAATATGGTTGGCCTTTAGGTTTCCTGGATGAAGTCTAATACAGGATGATTTAGCATCTGAGGATCCAGAGGATGTATAACAAGTGTTATCACCAAAATAATGTTGGATAAAGTCTTCAGCCGAGCAGAAGTAAGAAAGCAGCCTGGGGCCTTGGGAACCTTCTGTCTGGCCTGTGGCATCGTTATCTGCCACAGTATCTAGTCTGTACAGAAACCTTATTTTAATTTCACTTGGGATCCATATGTTTCTGCCGACCTTTCTTTGCAAAGATGACTTTTTTCCCACATTTTGCTATTTTCTGCTTTCTAAGCATGTGGGTATTTTTTTTAATTCTTTTGGTTTTGTTGAAGTGACATTTTACTAGCTAAGACAAACAAAGCTTCCAACATAAGGGTGGTGATTAAAAGAGTTTGATAGTATCTTAAATGTACACACAATATAAAGAATATCACAGACTGTGCATTCTATACTCTGACACTAGCACCTACGCTTCTAATGCCATATTTGTTTAATCCAATAGATTAATCATCTTTAGCTTCATTCTTATCAAAATTAATTCAAGTTCATTTTAGTTAATTGTGGGTTTTCTTTTAATGTGCTTAAAAGAATATTAGAAAACCATATGGATATATTACTCATTTTCAATCCCTGCAGAGCTGAGTTTTCCAACTGTCACTTAAAATATATAATACTCATCAAGAAAGCACGCCTGGAATGTGACTTGATATAAGAGAAGGCTTTAACCTAACCAACTGTACTGATATAGCTGAAGAATAAATGTCACCAGATGGTCTGCATGAAGTCAAGGAACACAATTCTGTCAGTGTACTTCAGCACCACCCAGAGATGAAGGTGACTTGGCCAGCTGACATGGACATTCTGGTTGCTTGGCAAATATACCCTTAGGGTGTGTTGGGGGACATGATGTGTCATAATTTGATGATATCAGCCATTTAAACACCCCATAACTGTTCTGATTGCATTTCTACGAACTCATTTGAATTTTCCTGGAAATGTATTAGGTTTTAACAGGAGAAAGAATGTGCAAACCAGGTGATATCAGTATTTTAGTTCATTTGGCAACTGTACTTCTCACTGAAAATTAATAAACTGTCACAGTGAGTTATAAAAATAGGTAGCTGTAACAAAATTATTATCTCTATCTTGCTTCCATAGCTATGCTAGTGTTTAGGCAACTTTTATAGTTTCTTTTTCTTTTTACCCCTCTTCCTCATTTCTTGCCTCCTAATAAACCAACTGTGAATTGTTATCTTGCCTGTTTTACAGGGAAATTATAAAAATGAAGTGAAAACATGTAAGTGAAAGCACTTACATGAAATAAAACAACTATGTACTTTTGTAATTGAAAATAGTGCCTTCCGCATTGCAAGTACTCAATAAATACTTTGGATTTATTTATGTCACCTTGTTCCACAAAGGAGTTATGGTGAGACAACAAAGATTATTTAGGAAATTTATCTCTCATTTTCTTTCTTCCTAGAATCGACATTCTTTCTTTTAATATAGCTCCACCCTTTACTCACTTCCCCTTTTTATATACTGTGTGTGTGTACGTGTGTGTGTACTCAGAGCCAGATATTTATTCCTCTCCTTACTGTAAGTTGATTTTTTTCTTCCCATCATTCACAAAGTACTGTTATAATAGTATTAGTTAAGCTTTATTGTGTATTATACTAAGTATTTAAATATGCTATCTCATTTAATATTCAAAATAACCTTGAAATGTAGCTATTATTTATTGACTGCTTACTGTCTGCTTGGTCTCATTTTCCCACTTACCAAAGAGGGAACTAAAGTTCAAAAAATTTAAGCAACATGACCAAGGTCACAGAGATTAGAGGTAGAGAAGCTAAAACTTGAATCCAGATATTTGACCACATGATATTCTACTTATTGTCTCCCTCTCTCTCTCTCTCTCTCTAAATATATATATATACATATATAGGAGTAAAATATTTCTCTCTAAATATATATATATATATATATATATATATATATATATATATATGAGTAAAATATTTCTCCTTTACTTACCCAACTCCCAATCCTTGATAGAAGGAGGAAAATTGATAAATCCATTTTCAAATATGTTAGCACCATTTTCTGGTATTATCTCTATATTTTCAATACTATGTAATTACAACTAACATGCTTATTGTGATATACACTGATTTTTCACTAATGACTGCATGCTATGAAAGGTGGGATTTAACTCCCTATGCCACTGTCTCACATACAAACATTTCCTTTCCCTCATCTTTCCATTCCAAAAAAAAAAAGCTGTATTCCTGATAATATGTGTAGGTCTTTTTCATGAGCTATATTTTTCCAGAGAAGAATCCTACAGTCTCCTGCCTAAAGAATATAAATCGGGCCTTCAATATTCTGGGTATTAAGAACCCCATGGGAAGGTGTTCTGAGGATCTGTTTTGAGAATATAGACCTCCACATCTCCCCCATTTTTATTATGGTGTCTTTCCAGCATATCCACACTTAATTGTTTCTAGTATCTCCAAAAGCAGAACACCCTTGGATTCAAACAGTTAACCTTCAGGCTTCTGCTTCGAAAAAACTGGGAATAAAGAGGAATTGGGAACTCTTTATAACACTGTCAACCCATTCCCTGTTTTTAGCTCTGCCCTGCATTCCCACCTTCAGAAGCACCTGGTGGTTTCAATTAGGGAGCCTTTCCAGGGTTCAGCAGTTTTTATTAGCTTATTGGTAGGCTTAGGTTTCAGCTTTCTGGATCTGCTAAGTCAGTTACCATTCATCCATCTGCTTGGCAGCTTCCAAAATTATCTGTTGTTCCAAAAATGTACCAGAATGTTAGTGAGTGATTGAGAGGTGAAGTCTTTTACTTCGAATTAGCAAGCCAGACCAACCAATGAGAAGACACTTGCCCACAGTGTTCTCAGTATCTTGGCCCTCTCCAAAACTATTTAGGGAAAGGGAATGTTGGTTGAGAGAGGAAATTACAGATTATCCATTCCATTTAAGTCTATGATTAAGTAACCTTATGTGAAAATTACTTATAAGATCCATACTTCCATCACTATTATTTCACATAGAATTTTAGCTTGTCCACTTGCATATATGGTCTCCAAGGAGACCATACATGCCTCTTGTCAGTATATCCCCAATGCTAAGCATGCTGCCTAACCTATAATTGGTGCTCAATAGATGTTTACTGGGGACGCCTGGGTGGCTCAGTGGTTGATCATCTGCCTTCAGCTAAGATCATGATCCCAGGGTCCCAGGATCAAGTCCCACATCGGGCTACCTCTTTGAAGCCTGCTTCTTCCTCTGCCTATGACTCTGCCTCTCTCTGTGTCTCTCATGAATAAAATAAATAAATAAATAAATAAATAAATAAATACTGAAAAATGAACACAAAGATCTACTCCTTAGGAACAGGTTTAGTTCAGCTCAGTGACAAATGATTACAATTCATGATTATAGAGAACAGCAGTGAAATCCTCATGAGAAACTTCCTTGTATTTCCTTGTTCACAAGTACTGCAAGAATATAAATCCTTTTATTTTTATCTTTTTCATTGCAAAAGATTCTTTTATTATAGCATAGGGACAGGACCCATGGGCAGAAAGAGCTGTACTGGGCTTGTGAGGAGTGACTGATTATAAACTTTTTACTTCGTGGGGCTTAGGGATAACGTAAGTTTCTAAGGAATCGTGCATGTTGAAAGCGAGATCTCCAAAACCCAGGAGGGCTAGCTATTGTCAAAGTAAATTTGGTTTTAGTATTTAATGAAAGATCAACATTAAGGCAGCTCTGAGTTCTTTGAGGAATGCCACACTCTGCATGTCTCAACAGTCTTATCAGTGGGCTGCAGTTGTAAGGAGACTTAATTTAGCTGCATTTCTTTAGCCTTTGTTCTCTCCATCATTTGCCCCCTAAACACTTTTGACCTTTAAATCTTTAAGATTGCTGAGGGTGGAAGGTCTTATCTTCTATAACGTCTTCCTGCTGAATAGGAGGGTAAAGATGTCCCTATTTGCGGATCAACATTGGTCAGTTGGGAATGTAGGAGTTATGAAAGGCAGAGGCAGCTGAATCCAAGGTAGACAATATATATGAATCTCCTTGAGTAGAAAGGATCATCTGTCAGCTTGAAGTTATGGCAATCAAGGAATCTCTGGACCAGGTGGAGAGAAATCAGAGAAGCCAAAAAAATAATATTATTATGAGATTGTGGCTGGGTGGTTCAGTTGGTTAAACATTTGCTTAGGCGTGGGTCATGATCCTGGAGTCCTGGGGTAAAGTCCCACATTGGGCTCAGTGGAGAGTCTGTTTCTCCCTCTCCCTCTGCCCCTCCCCCCAAATCACGCTCTCTCTCTCTCTTTCTCTCTCTCTCTCTCTCCCTCTCAAATAAATAAATAATCTTTAAAAATATTATTATGAGAATATGAGTTATTTTAATTTTTTAAGATTTATTTATTTATTCATGAGAGACACACAGAGAGAGAGAGAGAGGCAGAGACACAGGCAGCGGGAGAAGCAGGCTCTTCACAGGAGCTGGATGTGCTACTCGATCCCGGATAGTGGGATTAGGATCCAAGCCCAAAGGCAGACGCTCAACCACTGAGCCACACAGGCGTCCCAATATGAGTCCTTTTAAAGATATTCTACCTAATGTCTACTTTGGATAGACCCTGGAAATTTAAGACGAAAAAATAAATCTCATTTATACATGCTTTAGGGGTGCCTGGGTGGTTCAGTCGGTTAAGCATCTGACTCTTGATTTCAGCTCAGGTCATGATCTCAGGGTCTTGAGAAAAAGCCCCACATCAGGCTCTGTGCTGGATATGGAGCCTGCTTAAGATTCTTTCTCTCCCTGTCCCTCTGCCCCTCCCCCTGCTTGCATTCATGCTCTCTCACTCTCTCAAAATAAGTAAGTCTTTTTAAAAAATTTATATATGCCTCACATTTGAATCTCATTTTCAAACTCAGATGTTCAAGAAGTTAGTAGTATTTCCTTAGTTCTAAGTACTAAATTTCTACCGGGGTAGAAAGTCCCTCAAGTAATTAAACAGTCTCAGTCAACCCCAATAAGTCCCCACTCCTTTTTTTTTTTCAGGGTACATCTCCAATCAGAGGGGCTTCTTTAGTACTAGGACATTTATATACATGGAAGGAATAAAGAATGGACAGATAGAATCTGGTTCTCGGTGTCATCTATGTGCATGGCATGTGCCAACCAGTTCAGTCTGCAACCAGTTCAGCAAAGAGGGAGGTACGAAGGATGAGCTTAAGAGAAAGGACACTGGGAATAGAAAATGCCAAGAAAAGCTTTATTAATATCTCAAAAATATTACCCAACCTTTTTCACTTGGAATCCCATGGCATTGATCTGCCTCAATTTTAATTTTATTGCCTTTTTGCCCAAACTTCTTCCTTGTCTTACCTGTCTTTCCAGCAGCATGCTGCACCCCCTTCCCACATTCCCCAGTGGTTGACTGTGCCTGGCCCAGGCTGTTTGTTTCTGTCTCACAGTTGTCCTGCTGCCAATAGGGATGACCAGGCTGAGCCAAGCTATCCAGGTAATGTCACTCCTGGCAGGAAGAGAGATTTGCACAGTAACACACATTGCGCCTTCCTCACATTCCGGACACTCCCAGGAATCCTGTGGGGCCCACTTGTACAAAATTGGCTCTCCACTTTATTCATCTGGCAGCCAAGACCCATAAACTAAATCTGATTTCCAGCAACAGCAGTGGCAACATCAATATGAAAACTAGTTTGGTCCATTCCACAAATGTAAAAATTTTTAAATTTGCTTTGACAAATGCTCTTGTGAGCAGTGTTTCTGAAGACCACCTCCAACATATTTTTACTGAGAATTTGTCTTTTTATGAATCATAACAATAATAACAACTGACATACAGTGAGCTTTTTTTCTGAGCTTAGGCTAAATGTTTTACATAAACTTTCTCATTAAATCCCCATCACAATCTCGTCTCCATTTTACAAATAAAGAAATGGGATTATAGAGAGTAGTTACATTATTGGTATTGGTAAAGTCACATAACTTGTAAATATTGAGTCCAGAATTAACTAAGAATTATGTCAGAATCTAAACTCTTTTTTTTTTTTTTTAAGATTTTATTTATTCATGAGAGAGAGAGAGCCAGGCAGAGACACAGGCAGAAAGAGAGAAGCAGGCTCCATGCAGGGAGCCCGATGCAGGACCCCATCCCAGGATGCCAGGATCACGCCCTGAGCAGAAGGCAGACGCCCAACCACTGAGTCACCCAGGTGTCCCAGAATCTGAACTCTTAACCACTATCATATTCAGCCAACTAAACTGGCATACGAATTTATTAAGTAATCTCTAACTTAAAAGATAGTACCAAAAAAATAGGTATCATTAGCAAAAAGAGAACTTCAAACCCATATTAGCTATTCTAGGTTGAAACAATTTTTATTTCTCAATTGAAATACTAGCACAGATATATAATTAACAGCAAAATATAATCTGAAGAAAGCAAGAGTGAATGGGTCTGGTTTTTTTTAACTTTATTTTTTTTTATTAATTAATTAATTTATTTATTTATTTATGATAGTCACAGAGAGAGAGAGAGAGAGAGAGGCAGAGACACAGGCAGAGGGAGAAGCAGGCTCCATGCATCGGGAGCCCGATGTGGGATTTGATCCCGGGTCTCCAGGATCGCGCCCTGGGCCAAAGGCAGGCACTAAACCGCTGCGCCACCCAGGGATCCCTTTTTTTAACTTTAGAAACACATTCATAACTATCACAATGATTAAATCACTAGCCAGAGAGCCAAAAACAAAAGAAATAAACCAAAAAACTATCCCATTCCATTTACTGCCTCTATTCCTTTTTATAATTTTCTTCTTCTAGTACTTGGATATAAAATACTATGGAAATGTATATTTATTCATCTTCATGTTATGAAAAGACATTCTGAGAGAGCTGACCCATCACTAAGCTGAAAATCAGAAACTGCATTCAGGGACGCCTGGGTTTCTCAGCGGTTGAGTGTCTGCCTTTGGCTCAGGGTGTGATCCTGGGGTCCCGGGATGGAGTCCCACATTAGGCTTCATGCATGGAGCCTGCTTCTCCCTCTGTCTGTGTCTCTGCCTCTCTCCCTGTGTCTCTCATGAATAAATAGATAAATAAAATATTAAAAAAAAAAAGAAACTGCATCCAGTGCAAACTCAACCACTAACCAGCTATGAGAAATTAGTAAACATGTCTCTTGAGCTTTGTCTTAAAGAAATATGCAAAACAAGAGAGCTAGACTGAATAAACTTATGAGTTTTTTCCAGCTTGAACATTCTTTTATGTCAATCATGTAGCTCAAATTATGAACATTTCTTTTCTGAATTAGCAGTCCGAGAGGGAGCTCTTGAAGTAGAGAAATATAACAGGAAATTAAAATAAGTAAGGATCTTTCATTACAGATCAAACCCAAAGTTGCATATTTCTAAAAGGTCTTATTTTCTCAACTGTTACACAAATGCAGCTGAAATGATGTAATAATAGTATTTTTATACCATATGACAACTTCTATCTTAAATACTACTCCATGTCTCCTTATCTTACTGCTACTTGTTACTCTCTGTTCTCATCATAAACATTGTTTACCCTAAGAATTTTTCCTCGACTCTCTCTGGAGACATATAAATCCGTGCTTAGCAGTCTGTGAATTTCCTAATAGAGACTTTTTATAATTTATTGTAATTGTGTATGAATTGACTTTTCTTCCAATAATATCATAAGCTCTGAGAGTCTGTCTCAGTAACACCTAAACAGTTGCTGGCACATGGTAGTTGCTCAATGAATGTTGACTAAATTTTCTCTAGTCCAATTTCCTCACTTACAGATGAGAAACTGTGGCTCCTGGACACATACACTAAATTCCTGGCAAAGAGCTCTTTTCACCACATAACACTGTCTCTCAAACTTTGAAGTATGTATTACACATTTTCAGACTAACTTTAAGTAGAGACAGGGATGATAATAACTATATTATAAAATGCAAATATGCTAAGACATATGTGGAGTTAAAAAAAGTCTTGCCCTAGATAAATGCAAGCAGAAAAAATTTAACATTGCTAACTGATTGTGAGATATAGATAGGATCAAAGAAGTTGCTGACAATTCCTCAGCTTTTAAATCAAATCACAACCATGACCAGCTGAAGACATAACATAGGTGTTTACTAGGATGACTGGGTGGCTCAGTCAGTTAAGCATCTGCCTTCAGCTCAGGTCATGATCCTAAGGTCTTGGGATAGAGCCCCACATTGGGCTTGCTGCTCAGTGGGGAACCTGCTTCTCCCTCTCCCTCTGCTGCTATCCCTGCTTGTGTTTTCTCTCTCTAAAATAAATAAATAAAATCTTTTTTTTAAAGTAGATATTTACTCCCAGGACCTGCGGGGGGTGGGGGGGAGCAACAAAATCCACAGCTCTCAGGAGGAATGAGAAATTTTGAAACTTATTTTTAAGTAGACTCCACACTCAGCATGGAGCTCAAACTCAGGATTCCTAGATCAAGACCTGAGATGAAATCAGGAGCCACCCAGATGCCCTGAAAGATTGAAACTTTTAATGTTGCATTAATAGAGGGACAAGAATGATTTGTAAAGATACACATACATCACCACCACTACCACCATATGTGTGCAAGAGTTTTTAAGGTTTTAAAAATATCCATAGGTGTACATGTGCATCACACAAAAAAAGTCTGGATAAACTGTAAAATTATAAAAGATTGAATGAGTTGTCAGTACAAGACAACTGAGGATCAAAGTCTGGGCACATGATTTTATTCCTAAATCTGACTCTAACTCATTGGATCATTTTGAGTACTGAACACTCCCAGAGGTCTCTGCAGGCAAAATGGAAGCACTCGGTGGTACTGACATGGAGCCTTTAACAGTTAGTTCATATGGAAAACTGAAAGGAGAAGTCTTACATGAGGAGTGGGAAGGGTAAGACAGATACCAGGAGAAAAGAGATTCAAAGAAAGCAAAACTGGGTCCTCAGCACAAGGCCTTTACATAGCCCACCTCTCACCCTTTACCTAACTTTCATATTTTGGTGCTGTAGTAGTTACCTGGGGTCCTTGAAGAAACAGTACAAAAACCAAAAGCAATACACTAAAGGGACACCTGGGTGGTTCAGTCAGTTGAGCACTCTGCTCTTGATTTCAGCTCAGGTCATGATCTCAGAGTCCTGAGATTGAGCCCCATGACGGGCTCCGTGCTGAACATGGAGCCTGCTTAAGATTCTCTCTCCTTCTGCCTCTACCCCTCCCCACCCCACTGGCATGCTTGCACTCTCTCTATTTCTCTCTTTCCCAAAAACAAAAAACAAAAAAACCACTAAAGATGACAGATTAACAAGAGGAAAAAGCCTTTTTAATATTACTTGTAAAGATTCTTATGATTCAATATGGTTTTATATAACAGAAGAATTTATTGAAAATAAGTGATTTATACTCTGTAATCAAACTATGTAAAGTTCATCAAAAAGTTAAAAATAAGGATGCCTGGGTGGCTTAGCGGTTGAGCGTCTGTCTGCCTTTGGCTCAAGGCGTGATCCCAGGATCTAGGATCGAGTCCCACATCAGGCTCCCAGCGAGGAGCTTGCTTCTTTCTCTGCCTATGTCTCTGCCTCTGTCTCTGTGTCTCTCATGAATAAATAAATAAATCTTTTTAAAAAAAGTTCAAAATAAGCACCTTACACACACACCCCACTTATTCATATATACACATAACTAACCATACAACTGAAAACTGACAATACTTCGTAACTGGCTTATTAATGTAAATCAGAGTAGGGGATATGATTAAGGGAGACTTCTTGCCTGTTTCTAGTTAGAATCTTTTCTCTTTTATTTCCAGATGGTTGAAAATCAGCCCCTTTCTAATGTTTTTGGAAGGAAAAATGAACATAGCATTTCCTCCATGTAAGCCCTCCAATCATTTTGTTATGAAAATGTATCCTAGAACACCATCAAATGTAAACATCCCATGCTCTCTAGGATATGTCAGCAAAAGTCTGCATCAAAGACAAAGGGTTCATATTAACCAAACAAATAGGCCTTCTACATTGGAGAGTACATACAAAGATTTAGAACATTATCAACTATTTGATCTGTTGCAGTTTAGATGTTATTAATAAAACAATAATAAAACTAGAATGCTTGTGTATGCTAGTAAGCAAAACAATGCTTCAAAAATAGAAAAGATGGTAGTTTTTTAAAGTTGGATTTTTTTAAAGCATAAAATATGTATCATTTAAAAATATGTGTAGTTTCAAAAATGTAAGACTAAACATCAAAACTAGAAAGACAAAAGAGATCCTCTGGACCATTTTAAAAAAAGAGGAAAATCTTAGAACTAAGTGACAGAAGGTGAAAGAACTCCTCAACCAGTGCTTCTGTGCAAGGCTTTTTAAACCCTTAATAACAGAACAAGTGGGGGGATGGAGAGGTAGATCACTTGTTCAAGGTCACACTTCACTTAACCTGACCCTGTGTTCTTCACCAGTCTCAAACCTTGAGTAGGTCCTCTCCAACTTCTCTCTTGTCCCTCTCCTTTGCACTCCCCACAGCTGGGTTGTGTTTAGTTTTTCTTTTTGCATATTTAGAAAAATGTACCATTTTAAACGTACTGCTCCCATCTCAGTGTCATTTTATAAAACTCTCAGGTTCCACGATTTTCCTCTCAACTTCTCTTAAAGGAAGAGAAATCTCTAGAATAACAAGTGATCGCTCCTTCACCAGGAGTAGGGATGGGAAGAAATAATAACCCAAGGGAGAAAAAGTGATAAAAAACAACTGCTTATAGTGGTGTTTGGAGAAAATTATGTAAATATTTATGCAAAGACAGCTTTGCAGAACACATCGAGATGCATCCGAACTGCTTGTGCCAGTGAGCACAGGCAGCCTCACAGTTGGATCAGCAGCCTGAAAAGCAGATGTGCCAATTTCCTGTATTTGATTATGATGATTCCTAATTATGCCAAAGCTGTGGCAATGTCCTTTCCTAGAATGACTCTTAATTTTGTTTTGCTAAGCCACACACACACAACCTGTTTTGGACGTTGTAATTCATTGTCACGTTAAGTCTATGAAATACTCATTCGCTGCCTAATAGTTCTGAGGACAATGGAGCGCATGGATGCTGTTTTCTTTTTTAATTTGGCATTTTCAAGCATGCAGGGGAAAAGAAAGAAAATATGCAGAGTGATAGAGCCATGCTGTTTAACATCAGTGAAGCTCAGGCTTTTCCACCTTGGTCCACAAATGAAAAGAATACCATTATGTGGTTATTCTTAAAAGCGCAGTGTTCTTGCTTTCCTTGTGTTCACACTTATAATGTCATTTTCAAAGGAAAACTCTGCACCATTTAAATTAGGCATGAACTATAAGCCATAGCAAACTGACAATGCCTCTATCAGATGTCAAAATTAATAAGTAGCTTGACCTTTGAGGTGCTTAGACCCAACTGTATAATAATTGGAGGTGGGGAAAGCAAAATATGACTGATTCAGTAGTCATGGAACCTTCCATATGAACCTTGAACTATGCTGGCACACACATTTGCTAACCTGACTTTAATAGATGTATTCTTTTATACTTCAGACCCTACAACTGATGTTCAGATCTGCTTTATAATTTAAAATGTGCTTTTCACTTATAATCCTTTATTTACACTGCACAACAGTCAGTATTGCTATTAACCTTATTTATAGATGTGGAAATAAGTACAGAGAAGTTAACTTACATGTCAAAGTAAGCAATGGAGGAGCACCTGGATAACTCAGTAGGTTAAGTGGCTGCCTTTGGCTCAGGTTGCGGTCCTGGGATTGAACCCTGCATCAGGCTCTCTGCTCAATGGGGAGTCTGCTTCCCCCTCTGCCTCTCCTCCTTGCTCATGCTCTCTCTCAAATAAATAAATAAACACATATATTTTTTAAAAAGTAAGCAGTAGAATTTGGACTTCAATTTGTGCACAGATCAATAACTATTAAGCATCTATTTATTAACTAAGTTTAGTCTTTCTGAAAAATCATGACAGAGGCAGAGCTGGGTCTGGCTCCTTCCCATCTTCAACTTTTAACAAATTGTAAATATGTTTCTCTCCCTCCAGGAATCTAGTGGCTTCCTGCTTCTCTTGGTTTAAGGAACCAATACCAGCTCCTCCATCTCAGATTCTGAATCTTTCTCTCCCTCTTCTCCAATTTTGCTCCTTTTCACACGTAATCCAGATATACTCTCTACAGAAAAACTTGAGGACTTGATTGTGATTTGCACCACAATATAAGCTTGATGAAGGGAGCTCCTTTGTCTGTGTCTTTCATTCTTTATCTCTAGCAGAACTTTGAGTGGTGCTTGGAATACTGTGGGCCTCAGTGAATACCTGTTAAATGAATATAGTCTAGTCCATACATAAACTCATTAAAAAGAACTATTTACCTGTCTTACTCTGAGTTTTCTAAAATAGAGCATCAGACAAGGACTCTGATTGATGTAGTTTATATGGAAAACATCTTCTGGAAGCAGGAATGAGGGAGGAGGGGATGAATTCAGGGAGGAAAAAACCCAAGATAAAGTTTTATAATCAAGTTTACTTTCTAGTTGATAGGAGCTCAATCCCCTCCCCTCACTCCACTAGAACCATTTACCTCTGTACAGAACACTCACATAACTGTCCACTCAAGAAACAGGAGTCTGCAGCATTTACCTGCAGACTCTTTTGATAGAGAGCCACCCTGAGAGTGTTAATATCCCCACACTTCCAAGAAGCACCACTCAAGGTTCCTATAGCTTCGGAGAAGTCCCCGAAGAAGAAAGTAGAAATACTAAGTATAGTAAATGCTATCAACATGACTGAATCTGAGCCTACACAAACAAATGAAACATGGTAGCAAGGGCTAATATTAAATGGGGCAAAGAGGATGTGTAACAAAGGACCAAAGTACCTGCCTTACCAACACAAAAGAAAATCAAGAGATATTAGTGCATTCTTTGGTGGTAGGGTGGTAGGGTAAGAATTAAGGCATGTTTTCAGAATACTGGAAAACGTCAGTGATAGCTGAAGGGAAAATAGGTCTTTTGGAGTCAAGCTTCAAATTATCTTAATTTCTTGAAATAAAGCCATTGAAGAGTGCCCCTACATCTTATAGGCCAATGTAAAATCTCTCTGTAGAAAGACACTAACTCTTAGGGCTGAAATTATCTCTATAATGTTCCATATGCAATGTCAGACATGCAATCCAAATTCAAGAGGAATAAGAGAAGGGGCTATTGGGTGGCTCAATCAGTGAAGCCTTTGACTTGATTTTGGCTCAGGTAATGATCTTGGAGTTGTAATATTGAGCCCTGCCTCTGGCTCCATGTTCAGTGCTGAGTCCTATTGGGATTCTCGCTCTCCCTCTTCCCCTCCCCCTCCTCCAACTCACACACTAAATAAACAAACACACAAATAAATAAAAATCTTTGAAAAAGAGCAATAAGAGAAGATAAAATAACAATCTGATCAAAACCAAGAAGAAGAAAAAAAAAAAAAAACAAGAAAAAACACAAGAAAATAAAAAGAGAGCCACGGGGATGTCAACAGTAACTTTAAAATAACTACGCTTGATACAGTAAAGGAAATAAAATGATTTTGACAGAGAACAAATAAAGCACACTTTAGAAAAGAAAAATGCAAATAACCAAAATTAGGAACTTTATGTAACGGGTTTATAAGTGGATTAAATAAGGTAAAGAGGTCATTAATGAACTTGAAGATGAGTCAGAGGAAAAGATTCAAAGAAAGACAAAAGTATGAAAAATGGAGAAAATATGTTAAAAGCATAAAAGACATTGGAGAGAGGCACCTGGGTGGCTTAATGAGTTAAGTGATGAACTCTTCATTTCAGCTCAGATCAAGATCTCAGGGTCCTGTTCCATGCTCGGTGGGGAGTCTGTTTGAGATTCTTTCTCTCCCTCTCCCTTTGCCCCTCTCGCTGCTCTCTCTCTCTCTCTAAAAAAAAAACAAACAAAATCATTGAAGAAAAATATAACACAGGTATAACTAGAGAACCAAGAAGGCAAGGAAATAGAGATTTGGGAAAGATGAATAGAAATGTTGGAAGCCAGAGCCATGGAATAGTTTAAGGAAAATAACTTCAACTCAGAATTTGCCACTGAGAGAAAACAATATCCAAAAACTAAGGAGAAATAAATTATTTTTATTTCAAATTCACACTGAAGAAAATTCTAAGAAGTATTGAAGCCGGGAGGTATATAGTCTTAGAATTTCAGAGAGTGAAGAAAAAATCAAAAGCAAAAAGAAAAGTCTTAGAATTTCAGAGAGTGAAGAAAAAAATCAAAAGCAGTTTCTAATTCTAAATAAATATTGGCTATTTAAACAAAAATAATAATGTTTTATGAACTTTAATATTTACTAAGAATCAAAACAGATGGCAACAATAGCATAAAAACCATGAGGCTTCGAAGATAAATGGAGTTAAAGTATGCTAAACTAAGCTTCTCATATAATCCAGAAAAAAGAAAAGAGTACTAATTTAAGTTACTTTGATAATTTAGGGATGCATGCCTTAATCTCTGGCTTAATCATTAAAAGAATAGTAAAAGAACATATGACTACTAGATAACACAGAGAGAGAAATTAGAAAAATAGAAAAAATATGGAATCAATCCAATGAAGGAAAAATAAGAGATAAAAAATAGATGAGTTGGGATGATTAGAAATTACATAGAAATTTAAAGCCAAATATATCAGTAATTGTACTGAATGTAAATGGCTTAAGTGTCCCCCAAAAAAGACAGATTATCAAAGTGAAATTTAAAAAAAACAACAACCATGTCCTGCCTACAGAGAAACAAATATAAGGATATAGAAAGATTGAAGGTAAAAAGATATAAGATATGTGCTGCAAATATTGACCAAAATAAAGCTGATATGGCCCTATTAATATCAAACCAAAAAGATTTTATGGCAAAAAACACTACTGGGACTCCAGAGAACACTTCATAAAAGGCTCAATCCACCAGGAAGATACATTAATTCTAAATGTGAAAAACATAAACAGAATTGAGAAAAATAAATAGATCTATAACCATAATAGGATATAATAACATTCTTCTCTCAGAAACTAATAGAATAGGCAATCCGAAGTTTAAGAAAGGTATAGAAGATTTTATCAACATGGTTAACAAATATAAACTACTGTCATGTAACAACAGACACTGCATTCAACAGTTGTAAAATACACATTCTTTTTGAATGCCCACAGAATACTGACCAAAAAGTGACCATACACTGGACTGTAAACTGAAATTGTATACAAAGTATGTACAAAGGATGGCCACAGTGGAAAGAAACTAAAACCAATAATAAAAAATATATATATCTGTTTGAAAAATAATAAATACATTTCTAAACAATGGAAGGCCAAAGAAGAAAGCAGTCTTGAAGTCCAGAAAATAAATGAGTAACAGTAAAAATGCTACTTATCAAAATTCACAGAATGCAGCTAAATCTGAGATTATCCTTAAATGAACATACAAAAGAAAACAAGGCTGAAATTCAATTATCTAAGCATCACTTTCCCATTAAAAAAAAAAAAAAGATTTTATTTATTCATGAGAGACACAGAGAGAGAGAGAGAGGCAGAGACACAGGCAGAGTTGGAGAAGCAGACTCCCTGCAGGGAGCCTGATGTGGGACTGGATCCCAGGACCTGGGGATCAGGACCTGAGCTGAAGGCAGATGCTCAACTATTGAGCCACTCAGTCTCCCCTCCCACCCCCCCCCCCACACCTTTCCCATTTCAATAGAGGAAAAGAACAGCCTAAAGAAAATAGAGGCGGCGGGGGGAGAAGAAAACATGTAAGAAAAAAAATTAATAAAAACAAACATACAAATAAAGAGGACCAGTCAAGTCAAAAGTTAGTTCCTTAAAAATAAGGCACAAATTTGTTAAACAGCAGGAGTTAGAAAATTGGGGATAAATGCTTTATCTTTAAATGATCTATAATGCTGACAAAAACAAAAATCTCTATCTTCGCATTTTTAACTTGACATTTGGTCCTCTGGTTTCTGCTCTAACCTCCTTCAGTCCATCTCTCCATCTCATTATTGGCAGTATGATAATGCAAGTGTTTGTTGAGTAAACAAGTGAATGTTGCTGCCACCTGGGAAGAACTTTTCCTGAGGCTATTCATAATTGGGATGCTGAGTAGTCAACCACTGCACAAGCAAACCACTCCACGGAACTCAAGCTTCTTCAAAGACTCAGAGAATTTTGCAGTCTCCACTAGGATGTATTGCTTTTTCAACAAATAGGCCTTAGACTAAACCATAAAGTTTGAACACAGACTCTGCTCCAATCCATTTTATACATACTGCCTCTGGCCTCTAGTCCTCTGGGTCCTTGAGAGACCAAGATCCTTTCATCTTTCCATCTAAAATTAGGAAGAGGGGCATGTGGGTGGCTCAGTAGTTGAGCATCTGCCATTGGCTCAGGTCATGATCCTGGGGTCCTGGGATTGAGTCAGTCCCGTATTGGGCTCCCCTCAGGAAGCCTGTTTCTCCCTCTGCCTATGTCTCTGCTTCTCCCTGTGCCTCAAGAATAAATAAATAACATCTTAAAAAATAAATAAATAAAATAAAATCAGGAAGAGTTGACTTGAGTAGAAGCCACAGTGATACCATAACCACCTCCAATACTGTTTACTATCTGCCAAATCTAGCCTTTTCCTCTGTCAAGACTTTGAAATTCTTGTATCTCCATAATATCTTCCCTTCAAAAAGTCCTTCTGTTATGTTATACTGGATCATACTGTCCACTCTCCAGTTAAGCATGCCTCCTGACTCAGCATCGCAGTCCTCATTCACTCCTTTATAACTACATGTCCCCCAGGCAGGGTGAAGGGAGAATGGTCAGTAAGACTGTCAAAATATTACAAATTTAGGCCTCCCTGTTAAAATTTTAACATAGCTATCCCCATATGAATCTTCTAATCTCTGCTCGATCTTGTGATTCTCAATAACAATTCTTGGGGGGAGTACAGATTACTTAGACTATAATGATTAAACTGTAAGTAAAATATCAGAGACCCCAAAAGATGCCTTTACACGGAGATAGACTTACCTCCAAATTATCATTATGAGGCTTTTTCCAATCTGCCCAGTAAAATGGTTGCATGGTTGGGCTTGGGTTCAAATCCTAGCTCTGCCATGTATTAGCTGTGCAATGTTGGGCAAGTTGCTTATCTTCTCCATGACTGTTTCTTCATATATATATAGGTAAAATCAAAGCATCTACCTATAAGGTATTTTTGAAGATTTAATGAAGTAATATATACAAGTTACCTAACAGAGTTCCCTAACCAGAACACAGAAGAAATGTTATTATTATAGTTTTTTATTGCAGATATAATTAACAAAGTGTTATACTAGTTTCAATTGTGCATTATAATAAACCAACAACTCTCTACATTTCTCAGTGTTTGTCAAGATAAATGTGCTCTTAATCTCCTTTATCTACCTCATCCAGCCGCTGTATGTACCTCCCCTCTGGCAACCATGTTTGTTCTCTGTATTTAAGAGTCCGGTTTTATCTTTGTTTCTTTGTCTCTTTTTTTTATTTTGTCTGTTCATTTGTTTTATTTGTTTTTTCCTTTCAAGATTTATTTAAATTCAAGTTAAAGTTCACATATAATGTAGTATTAGTTTCAAGGGTAGATTTTAGTGATTCATCAGTTGCATGTAACACCCAGTGTTCATTGCATCCAGTGCCCTCCTTAATGCCCAACACCCTATTACCCGAACACCCCTCCCTCATCCCCTCCAGTGACCCTCAGTTTGTTTCCTATATTTGAGAGTCTCTTATGGTTTGCCTCTCTCTCTGTCTTTATCTTATTCTATTTTTCCGTCCCTTCTCCTATGTTTTGTTTCTTAAATTCCACATCTGAGTGATATCCTTTGGTATTTGTCTTTCCCTGATTTATTTCACTTAGCATTTTACCTTCCAAGTCCATCCATGTTGTTGCAAATGGCAATATTTCGTCCTTTTTTATGGCTGAGTTATAGTCCACTGTGTGTGTGTGTGTATGTGTGTGTGTGTGTGTGTAAAACATCTTTTTTTTATCCATTCATCTTCACTAGACACTTGGGTGGATCTTAGCTATTGTAGATAATATGGCAATAAATATAGGGGTGCATATATCTTTTCAAATTAGTGTTTTCATTTTCTCCGAGTAAATATCCAGTAATAGAATTACTGGATAATATAATAATCCTATTTTAAAATTCTTGAAGAATCTCCATACTTTTTTCCACAGTGGCTGAACCAATTTACAATCTCACCTATAGTTCACAAGGGTTCCTTTTTCTCCACATCCTCACTAACACATTATTTTTTGCTTTTTCTTAAAAAGACTTTGTGTATTTATTCATGAGAGACACAGAAAGAGAGGCAGAGACACAGGCAGAGGGAGAAGCAGGCTCCTCAAGGAGAGTCCAATGTGGGACTCAATCCCAGGACTCCAGGACCACACCCTGAGCCGAGGGCAGATGGCCAACAGGTGAGCCACCCAGGCATCCCTTTTTCTTGCATTTTTAATTTTAGCCATTCTGACAAGTATAAAGTGATATATCATTGTAGTTTTAATTTGCATTTCCCTGATGATTAGTGATGTTGAGCATCTTTTCATGTGTCTGTTGGCCACCTGTATGTCTTCTTTGGAAAAATGTCTATTCAGGTCCTCTACCCATTTTTAAATCAGAGTATTTGTTTTTTTGAACTGTATTATTATTTTTATTTTTAGTATTATCACCCTTTGCTCCTGTTCAATGGTTGCTATATTTCACCTTCCTTTCTCTTCCCTTCCAGTCACTCAATCTCTCTTATCCTTTCTCAGAACGTTCCTATCAGAGAAAAAAGAGATTATTATCTTCCCATGCCTTCAATAAAGAATTAATCATTTATTGATAATAGAAAGCAATATTAAAAAGTGTTCATGCTGGTGAGCTGTTACAGACTTAATGTTTATGTCCCCTCACCAAATTTACGTTGAAACCTAATCTCCAAAGTGAATAATTAAGTCCTGAGGCAGAGCCCTCATGAATGGGATTAGTGCCCTTATAAAAGACACTCACTCCAGAGAGCTCCCTTACCCCTTCTACTATGTCCTCACATGGAGAACAGGCTGTCTATGAACCAGGAAGTGGGCTCTCATCAAACACTGACTCTGTGGTGACTTGATCTTGAATTTCTCAGCCTCTAGAACTGTAAGAAATAAATGTTTATTCTTTAAGCCACCAAATTATGGTATTCTGTGATAGCAGCCCAACAGAGTAAGGCTTGGACTCTAGAGCCAGATGGCCTCAACTTAGTCCTGGCTTTGTCACATCCTTGCCGTGTATTCTTGGACAAGATACTTTACTTCCCAGATTTCTTATCTTAAAAATGCAGATATCTATGCCTCATGGGGTTACCGTGAGTATAAAATAATTCATAGAAAGTATCTGGTACAGGACAGCCCTGGTGGCTCAGCGGTTTAGCGCCACCTTCAGTCCAGGACGTGATCCTGGAGACCCGGGATGGAGTCCCACGTGGGCTCCCTGCATGGAGCCTGCTTCTCCCTCTGCCTCTGTCTCTGCCTCTCTCTCTCTCTCTATGTCTCTCATGAATAAATAAATAAAATCTTAAAAAAAAAAAAAAGAAAGTACCTGGTACATAGGATGCTCTGTATGAATATTGCCTGTTTATAGTTTATTTTTGTATTTTAGAGATTTTATTTATTTGAGAGACAGAAAGCAGGTGGGAGCAGAGGGAGCGGCAGAATGGGAGGGAAAGGGAGAGATTCTCCACGCTCAGCATGGAGCCCAACATGGGGCTCTGTCTCACCACGTTGAGATCATAACCCGAGCTGAAACCAAGAGTTGGATGCTCAACCACCAGAACCACCGAGGCTCCCTTATTCTTATATTTTAAAATACATTAGACAATTACTGATAAACTTCAGGCACGAACAAACCTCCCAGGTATTCTGCCTATTGAAGACCTAAAACAACTTTGCCAAAGGCCACCTATCTCTCAACTAATATTTTTCTTTCTCTCATAGGAGATTTATTCTGGATTGCTTCTCATGAGTCATTTCCCACTCCCAGTTTTGTTCACATTTTAAACCATTCTATGGTTAGTGAATCACTTCTATATACTGCCTCATCATTTGCTTTTTTCCTCTCCTAATTCCCTTGGAGAAAGAAAAGAAAAAAGAAAAACTATATTTGGGACCAGAATATTGAATACCAATGAAATTCAATGCCTTAAATAACTTTGGATGGAGCCTCCACCCAAATGGTGAAATAATCTCCCTCACCTCACTTCTTTCAATGCTAGAACTCATGATTCTAACCTATTTTCTTCTTTAAAAGTCTCTAATTGATGGGTGCCTGGGTTGCTCAGTGGTTGAGCATCTGCCTCTGGCTCAGGTCGCAATCCTGGGGTCCTGGGATTGAGTCCCACATTGGGCTCCCAGCAGACAGCCTGCTTCTCTCTCTGCCTATGTCTCTGCCTCTTTTTCTGTGTCTGTCATGAAAAAATAAATAAATATTATTTTAAAAAATAAGTCTCTAATTAAAACCTTGGTACCAATGTATATGTTTGTTTAGTGATACATTTTCTACATTTAAAGCACTTTGGAAAATGTAACCTTAGAAGAAGTGAGGTGAAGAGGAAAAAGAGAAGGAAAAGGGGAGCATGAGAAGCAAAGAAGACCAGTAAAAATGAGGAAAGGAGGTAGTGAAGATGTAGAGAAAGAGAAAGGAAGAACAAGAAACAGAATTAGGGGGAATTAGTTTTAAAAAAAATAAAAAAGGAAAGCAAAAGGTAGAGATTAGACTTATGGTTTTTGGTTCCATGTATAAGAAGCCACTTATCCATGCATAAGACACCAGTCCACTCTAACAAGTACAAAGTTGAAGAGACTGAAAAATCAACAATTCTTCTTGGATCTATAAAAGAGGGGGAAAACCACTGCCTGCAAGATTGGAAAGACAGACAAATGGATACAAGGAGTCATGGATTACCAGAGGATAGACTCATGAGAAGACACTATCAAGGAAGAAAATGCTGGTGTATGAAACCAGAACTGTAATTGAAAAATTGATAGAGGCTCAGTGAGGACAAGCCTAAGAGTTAAAACTCCAGGGGAACTCCATGATAAGGGAGTTAAAACTCCAGGGGAACTCCATGATAAGGGGGTCTCCAAAATATTGTGAGACTTAACTACAAGAGCTTGGCCAGGTTCCCATAGTAAATACCAGAGAAAAATCCTCTTGTGCTTCTAGCAAGGGGAGGAGAAAAGAAACCATTTGGAAATATGCCAGAGCACTCTTCCTTTGGGGGAAACTACTTAACCAGAACCTAACCTACTGGGTTGTTATCAGAGCCTAACTGGTTCCAGGAAAAGAGAAATACTCAACTCCAGCCAGCTCTACTCTTCCACGTGAAAGGAGGGTAATATTCAACTCCAGCACACTCTAGACATCTCATCCCAACTAAGGGGAAGAAAAGACTGAGAAACACTTGTGGGGTTCCTAGTCCAGAGGCATAGACACAGTCAAAGATTGAGACCTAGTCATAGACTATAAAACATGTCCCCTTTTGGGTCACCTGAGTGGCTCAGTCCATTAAGTGTCCTACTCTTGGTTTTGGCTCAGGTCATAATCTCAGCGTCATGGGCTCCATGCTCAGCAGGGAGTCTGATTGAGATTCTCTCTCTCCCTCTCTCTCTGCCCCTTCCCACTCGCATATTCTCTCTCTCTAAAATAATATCTTTAAAAAAAATAAAATAAGATTTCAAAAAAAAAAGAAAAAAGTAAAAACTCATTTCCCCTCCTTGACATCTCACCATGTTATTCAAAGCTTATTTATAGCAGTAATACAACATGTCTGTTTATTTTTTAAAAATTGAAGAGACAAAGCAAGCATCAGAACTACACATGGTAAGAATGCTGGAATGATCAGATCAAGGATTTAAAACAACTATAATTGATATGCTAAGACCTGATGGATAAAGTAGGCAGCATGTAAGAACAGGTGAACAATGTAAGCAGAGAAACAAAATCCTAAGAAAGAATCAAAAAGAAATGCTAGAGATAAAATACTTTGTAACAGAAATAAAGAATTCCTTTGATAAACTTATTGATAGACTGGACAGAGCTAAGGAAAGACTCTCTGATCTAGAGGATAGCAGTAGAATCTTTGAGAATTAAAAAAAAAAAAAGCAGCAGATAGAGACTGACAAAAATAAGCCAGAATATCAAGACTGTGGGACAGCTTTAAAAGGTATAACATATATGCAACAAGAATATCAGAAGAAGATAGAAAAAAGAAAAGAAGAACTATTGAAACGATAATGGTTAAGCATTTTCCCAAATTAATAGCAGACAACAAACCAGAGATCCAAGAAGCTAAGAGAATATCAAACAGGATAAATACAAAAAAAAATTTTTTTTAATATCAAAAAATTATAACCTATGCATATCATTTTTAAACTACATAAAATCAAAGATAAAGAAAAACAAAAAACAAAACAAAAAGATAGAGAAAAAAATACAGAAAAATCCAGAGGAAGAAAAACATTTTATATACAGAGGAACAAAGATAAAAATTACATCTGACTTCCCTTCAGAAACCATGCAAGCAAGAGGAGAATGGAGTGAAATATTTAAAGTATTGATAAAGAAAAAAAAAAACCCTAGAATTCTGTACTCTATGAAAATATTCTTCAAAAGTGAAGGAGGAATTTTCTCAGACAAATAAAAATTGAGGATATTGATTACCAGTAAATCTGCCTTCCAAGAAATGTTAAAGTTCTTAATGTAGGTCAGACACTCAGATCTGCATAAAGAAAGAAAGAATATCAAAGAAGGAATATATGAAACTAAAATAGAAACTTTTATTTTTCTTATTCTTAATTGACCTAACAAATAACAGTTTGTTCAAAATGATAGTAACAACAAAGTATTTGATTATGTATGCTTGTATGAATATTTTATGGATATATCTTATGCTAATATATGCCTCTATATGAGTGAAATTAATGACAGCAATGATACAAGGGAGGAATTAGGATTATTTTGTTATTATCAGGTACTCACAGTACCTGTTAAGTGGTACAGTATTATTTGAAAGTGGACTTGGATTAGCTATAAATGTAGGGCAACTACTGAAAAAAAAAATAAGGAAGGAAGTATAACTGATAAACTAAGAAAGGAGATGAAATGTAACCATATAAAATGCTAAAATGCAAAAGGCAAAAAAAGAATGGAAACAAAAAAAGCAATATAGAACAAGGGTAACAAAAAGAAAATAGTAACAAATAAGATAGATACTAACCCAACTATAACCATAATTACTTTGAAATCACTAGTCTAAATGCACTAATTATTGTTGATTGTCTAATTGCACTAATTTGATTGTCAGAGTCAATCAAAAAACACAACCCAACTATATGCTCTCTACAAGAAAGCCACTTTAAATATAAAGGCACATATAGAAGAAAACAAAAGAATGGAGAAAAATATGTCATACTAACACTAATCAAAAGAAAGCAAGAGGGGCTGTATTAAATTCAGATGGAATAGACTTCAAAACAAGGAAAATTGTTAGGGATAAAGGATACAATGTGATGATAAGAGGATCAATTCTCCAAGAGGACATACTAATACATAACATGTATGCAGTTAACAATAGACCATCAAACTAAGTGGGGCAAAAACTAATAGAATTGCGAGAAGAAATAGATGAACCCACTATCATAGTTGGGAAAAACTTCTACACCTCTCTATCAGAAATGGACAGATCAGCAGTCAGAAAATTAGTAAGACTATAGCTAAACTCAACAGTACCATCAATCAATAGACAGCTGTAGAAAACTTCATCTGGAAACCACAGAATACACATTCTTGTCAAGGTCACATGGAACAAGACAGAGCACAATCAGTGTGACAACACCACATTTAACAAATTTTAAAGATCAGAAATCATACATCTCTCAGGCTAGAGTGGAATTGAACTAGAAATCAGTAACAGAAAGATAACTGGATAATCCAAAATATATGTGTTCAGTATAACACAAGGATCAAAAAAGAAATCTCAAGAGAAATTTTAAAATATTTTGAACTAAAGGAAAAAGAAACTAGGACTTATTTAAATTTGTGGGATGCAACAAAAGCAGTGCCTAAATGGGAATGGACAGCATTAAATTAATCTACTATAGAAGAAGAAAAATATAAAACTAAGAATCTAAGTTTTCACTCATGAAATTAGAAACAGAAAAGCAAAGTAAGCAGAAGAAAAGAAATATTAAGAATTGAAGTGGAAATCAATGAAATTGATAATAAGAAATCAATAATCAACAAAATCAAAAACTGATTCTGTGAAAAGATATCAAAATTGATAAATCTCAAGCCGTGCTAACTCAGGAAAAAAAAAGAATGGACACAAATTACTAATATCAGAAATAAAAGAGGAGATATTTTTACAAATCATAGAAACATTAAAAGGATAACAAAAGAATACCATGAAAAGAATACCATGAAAAAATATCCATGAATTTGATAACCTTCATGAAATAGAATAATTTTCTGAAAGACACATTTGCCAAAATTCATACAAGAAGAAATAGACAATATGGACAGCCTATATTTATTAAAGAAATTGAATCGATAATTAATAGCATTCCAAAACAGAAAGCACCAGAACCAGATGGGCTCATTGGCAAATTCTAAAAAATATTTCAAGAAGAAATTTGCAGTGGGATGCCTGGGTGGCTCAGTGATTGAGCATCTGCCTTTGGCTCAGGTTGTGGTCCCAGGGTCCTAGGATTGAGTCCCACATTGGGCTCCATGTGGGGAGCCTGCTTCTCCCTCTGCCTATGCTCTGTCTCTCTCTCTCTGTTGCTCATGAATAAATAAATAAAATATTTTTAAAAAAAGAAGAAGAAATTTGTACCAATTTTCTGCAATCCCTTTCAGAGGATAGAAACACAGAGAATACTTCATAATTCATTCTATGAGGCCAGCATTATGCTAATATCAAAACTAGACAAAGGCATAACAAGAAAAGATAATTACAGACCAATATCTTTCATGAACAAAGATACAAACATCCTCAATGAAAAATTATCTGATTGAATATAACAATGTATAAAATGTAAGATTTATCCCAGGTATGCAAATATATATAGTTCAATGTTCTAAAATCTATGTAATACATCTCATCAACAGGCTAGAAAATAAAAATCATATGAGCATCTATTTAGATGCAGAAGAAGCATTTGACAATATCCAGCACTGACTCATGATAAAAACTCTCAGTAAAGGGCAGCCCAGGTGGCTCAGCGGTTTAGTGCCACCTTTGGCCCAGGGTGTGATCCTGGAGGCCCAGGATCAAGTCCTGCATCGGGCTCCCTGCATGGAGCCTGCTTCTCCCTCTGCCTGTGTCTCTGCCTTTCTCTCTGTGTGTCTCTCATGAATAAATAAATAAAATCTTAAAAAAAAAAAACTCTCAGTAAACTAGGAATAGAGGAGAATTACTCAACTTGATAAAGAATATCTATAAAATCCTAGAGCTAACATCCTACTTTAATGGTGAAAACCTCAAAACTTTCCCACTGAGATCAGGTACAAGGTAACATCATATCCAAAGTTTAATCTAGTGCAACAAGACAAGAAAAAAGAAAGAAAAGGAATACTGATTGGGAAAAAAAACATAAAACTATCTTTGTTCACAAATGACATGATTTTCTTTGCAGAAAATCTGAAAAAAAAAAAAAAAAAACAGCAACAACAACCACCATCACCCCTGCAGGAACTAAGAAGTGATAACACATTTGCAGGACACAAGGTTAAAGCCAATTACTTCCTTTTACACCAGCAATAAACAAATGATATTTGAAATTTAAAACACAATGCCATTTATATTGACACCTAAACATGAAATACTTAGGTATAAATCTTTTAAAATATGTATAAAATCTACATGAAGAGAGCTATAAAAGTATGATGAGTAAAATGAAAAAACTAAATAAATGGAGAGAGAGTCCATGTTCATATTGAGGAAGACTCAAGAAATTCAGTTCTTCTCAACCTAGTCTATAGATTCAATTTAATCCCAATCAAAATACCAGCAAGTTGTTTTGTGAGTATGAACAAACAAATTCTAAAATTTGTAAGGAGAGAAAAGACCCAGATTATTCAACACAATACTGAAAAAAGAAGAGCAAAGTTGGATTATTGATATTATCTGACTTCAATTGGGTCCATCAGAATTAAAATTTGCATTTGCTGTACCAAGGGCCTCCATCCAAAGGCCAGCCTGAGAATGAAACCAAACACAGCAGAGTGAGCAAAATTAAAAAAAAAAAAAAAAAGACAAGCTTCTTGAACATTACTTGAGTCTTGGACTTCACAGTTACGTGAACTAATGTGCTGGAGGATTTTGCTTTGTTTTGGGTTGTTTTGTTTTTGTTTTGTTTTGTTTTTTTGCTTAAGCTAGTTTGAACCAGAAACAGCAGTACCTGATACAGGCCTTTATGTAGTCAATCAATCAATATTACTAGGTCCTTAAGATACAATAATAATAAAACATCTTTTCCAAAGAGGTTAGAGAAAGATAAGAAAGTAAATTTTATGTTAAGTGCTGAGACAGGAGTAGTTCAAGAAACTATTTGAGTGCATTTAAGTTCTAGATAGCATCAGTTCTCAGCATCAGGGGAAAACTAGATTATCACTAAGATGTTCATTTGATACAAAGCAGTAAAAACTGGATAGAGTATAATCCTCTTAAAACTTTGTGGAAAGGCTGGTTGTACCTGTAGGAGCAATGGCCCAGCCATTCACTGGGATTTAGAACCTAAGTTTCCCCACTGATGGGATGCTAATAGTTAAAGAAAAAAAAAACAAAACAAAACCACCAAAATGAACAAACACATAAACACTTATTTACAAGGGCTAGAACCAATTTGGGAAAGTAGCCTCAAGACAGTGAGTTTTAGGGGTGCCTGGATGGTGCAGTCAGTCAAGTTCTGACTTGATTTAAGCTCCAGTCACCATCTCCGGTCACAAGATCAAGCCCCAAGTCAAGCTCTTCGCTCAGTACCGAGTTTACTGAGTTTCTCTCTCTTTCTCTCTGTCCTTCCCCACTGTGTGCTCTCTCTTTCTCTTTCTCTCAAATCGATTTTTAAAAAACCAACAATAGTGAGTTTTAAGTAGGGAAACCTTAGGATATTTTCTCATCCACAGTGTTCTAAAGTTCCTTTAATCTGAAGACTTAGGGATATGGCAGGAAAAAAGAGAAAAAAGATAAAAAGAGGGAAGTCATATCAGTTTCACATTCTAACCTTTACCAAGCTCAGATTCCCCCCTTTATGATAGCACTAAGAGGGGGGTAAGATTTACTATAAAGCTACAATAATCAAGATACTGTGGTATTGGTAAAAAAAAAAAATAGACAAACAGATCAATGGAACAGAATAGAGAGTACAGAAATAGACCCTTATAAATAGAAGGAAGACAAAAGGCAATACATGGAACAAAGATACTCTCTTTAATAAATGGTGCTGAGCTTTCCAACCAGGGCCTGCAGAATGGCTCCCACAAAGAAAGGTGGCAAGAAAAAAGCCATTCTGCCACCAAAGCAGTACTGACCAGGGAATACACCATCAACATTCACAAGCACATCCATGGAGTGGTTTCAAGAAGCGTGCCCTTCAGGCATTCAAAGAGATCCAGAAATTTGCCATGAAGGAGATGGGAACTCCAGATGTGTGCAATGACACCATGCTCAACAAAGCTATCTGGGCCAAAGGAATGAGGAACATTCCATACTGTATCCATGTGCAGTTGTCCAGAAAATTAATGAGGATAAAGATTCACCAAACAAGCTCTATGTGTTGGCTACCTATGTACTTGCCACCATTTCAGAATTCTACAGTTATTGTGGAATAGAACTAACCACTGATTAACAAACCAATGTATAAAACTACAAAAAAAAATGATGCTGAGACAATTGGACATCCACATGAAAAAAAATGAATCTAGACACAGAACATACACACTTCACAAAAATTAACTCAAAATGGATCTTAAATATAATGTAACATCTAAAACTATAGACATTGTTTAGAAGTCCAATCCATTGTTTAGAAGACAATTTAGGAGAAAATCCACATGGCCTTGGGTGGGGCAAGGACTTTTTAGATACAACACCAAAGGCACAATCCATGAAAGAAATAACTGATAAGCAGGACTTTATTAAAATTAAAAGCTTGAGCTCCAGGATAGGCAATGCCAAGGCAATGAAAAGAAAAGCCACAGAGTGAGCTGGACTGATTTTGTTCACATTACACCTTTACCACTCACTAGTTTTATAAACTAGAGCACAGTGTTTTTTAAAAATTCTCAGTTTCCTCATCTTTAAAAGGCAGATAATAGTGGCACCTACCTCAGAGGGTCATTGTGAATAATAAGGCAACACATGGAAAGCGCTGTAAAAAATGCCCAGAACACAGTAAATGTTCAACAAGTGTAGCTGGGGTTATTACTATTTAGAATATTAGGTCATCACAGTAATCACTAGATTCCTTAAATTATTAGTATTTAGAATTTATGCCAACTCCTGAATAACTACAGACCCAATAATTAGAAAAACTCTTACTAGAGATGCCCAATATATTTGTCAGTGATATTGAATGTTACTATCTCACTAAGAATGTGCTAAGGAAAATTCAGCAAAACAAGTCTTTTAACAACTTTTGCAAATGTGCTGCAAAAACCCAGAAAAAAAATCTAACCACATTTTGTACTTGATTTAATGTATCTATTTTAGAATATCTAGGCACCATCGTAGAGGCAGGACCTCCATTTAAAATACTAGGAGCAGTGCCGGGTTTGGTGGGGAACTCAAAAGCCCATGTGTTAGATGTGTTTCCATACATTTCACAGAGAGCTGACCCCTCAGATCTCAGCATGTGTGCATAACTGTCACAGATACCTGAAAGTAAACAAAGTGGATAACTAGTCCCGCCTATTGAACCAACATAAAAGTTCCGATCAAAAAGATCTCCTCATCAGATGTTCATATATTAAAAAGTTTACCACATCCCATAATGTGTTGACATGTTTACCATGATTTGCTAAGAGGCAGGACAGACTTTTTTCCACTAAACAGGAGGCTTCCTATAGGGTTGTAGCAGTTCAAACAGGTGAGGGACAAACGTGATTACAATCAACAAGAAATTTAGGCTAAATCGGCATCTTCTCCTACCCCCGCCCCATGAAATATCTCACAGTAAATTGCCAAAATGGTGAACTTAAGAAAAATACTCACAGCCCAGTGACACTCACATTTTCAAGCTGTTATCAACAACTAGTCAGACTCCCAATAATATTCCCTTGCTTTGTGTGATTCGAAAATGGAAGAACTTGAGCACTTTCCTTTTTCCCATCATATGATGCTGTCATCTTATAGTAGGTTGAGGCAGAAAAAGGGAATTCATGACACGAAATATGATGTAGCTGGTACTATAGAAAAATAAATGGACCACAGGTAAGAGAATATGGCTTTGCCATTTAAAAAATGAAAACAAGGATCCCTGGGTGACTCAGTGGTTTAGGGCCTGCCTTCGGGCCAGGGCGCCATCCTGACATCCCAGGATCCAGTCCCACATCGGGCTCCCTGCATGGAGCCTGCTTCTCCCTCTGCCTGTGTCTCTGCCTCTCTCTATGTCTCTCATGAATAAATAAATAAATCTTTTAAAAAATAAAAATAAAAAATGAAAACAGGGCAGCCGGGGTGGCTCAGAAGTTTAGCTCCGCATTTGGCCCAGGGTGTGATCCTGGAGACTCAGGATGGAGTCCTGCGTCAGGCACCTTGAGGGGAGCCTGCTTCTCCCTCTGCCTGTGTCTTTGCCTCTCTCTCTCTGTGTCTCTCATGAATAAATATATAAAATCTTTTTAAAAAATGACAACAAATTGTCTTTCACATGCAAGTAGGACTTTCCATGAATTTTTCACACATACTGCCTCTTACAATCTTCCCCATGATCTTAAGGAAGGTGAACCTCTAAGATTAATCTCTGGGAAAAAAAAATATCTTAAAGCTAACACTCCTGATGATCCTAAGAACAAAGAATCTGAAATCTCAAGGAACATTATGTATGGTCAAATAATCTTCATCAAGCCTGGTAATTGCATTACCTTTGTTAAAGTATTTATATAAAATCTTTCCCTATTTAAGGAGCATGACCCTCTCAGGCAACATGTCAGGTTTGCTAAAATGTAACCTTTGTTTTTCTATAAATGATTTTCACTTAACTCTCAAGTTTGTTTTATTGGAAAATTTAGTCTTCCTAATCCAAGGTTGCTCAGTCACTCCCAGATATGCCTCAATCTCTTTGGATTTAAAAATCTATTATTTCATTGTTTTCCTTTTTTCCCTCTTCCTAAGGATAATCTAAATTCTATGAGGCTTACATTACGTCTCTAGACAGGCCAGGAATATCTATGAAATGTGCATCCTCAGTCTTCACGTGACCAGCGATGACGGTTTTGTTCACTCAATCTTTGGGGAAACTTGGAACACTTGATGCTGCCCTGTCCTTGACAAGCCAGTCCTGTTGTAGCCTCCCGATATTAGCAGATAAGCTATTTGCCCTTTTGGGGATTACTGACTTACATTTTGCTCTTGCCTCTCCCACTAGCATGCCATGGGGCTCTGAGTGGTTGTTCTTGAACCTAGTGATCAAATATCTTTACCAGCATTGCCAATCTACCTCTCAGGTATGATGCTGGACTTGGGGCTTCTCTAAACTTCGCAATTTGGAAATTGAAACTTATGGAATTCCACTATGGTCCCATCTGCTCTGTGATCCCCATAGATTTGATCAGACTTTTGCCTTCCCTCTGAGGTTTAAACTCCCCAAAATATAAGGAAGTAGGGCCCTTTCTGGTCACCACTACAGCTTACTAATATGTCATCTCAGATTTCCATCTTCCCACCAGCTGATCACACTTACATCTCCTTCAAATGACAAAAAAGAAAAAAACAGATTCTACATCATTCTGTAGTTTTGACAACTCTACACACTAGTATTTAGCACAGAGTAACCACTAAATGCAAGTAGCTACCAAGCCTAAGGAAGTTAGACCAAAAAAAAATGTATGCACCTTAGAGTTTTGGCTGAATGAGTGATTTTCATTGAAATTATTTGATTACAAGGTTAGAAAGTAGGGTAGGCTGAATAATGGGCCCCCAAAATATCCAGGTCATAGCCCCGGAACTCGTGACTATTAACTTATATGTAAAGAGCAACTTTTGCTCAGGATTATAATATAATAAATATGTGATGTTTTAAACCACTAAACTTATGACAATTTGTTACAGCAGCAATGAGAAAATTAATAAAGAGGCTATGAAACAAAAATCATTGAAAAATAATTTGATAATTTATCACAAAGGTAAACATACATTTACTATATGGTCCAACAAATCTACTGCTAGGTACTTGCTTAAGAGAAATGAAAAAATAGTCTTTTACAAAAGTATTCATAGCATCTTTAACAATAGCGAAACACTAATAACAGCCATTCAACAGCTAAATGTATAAACAACATGATGATGTATCCATATAAAGAAATACTACAACATAGCCATAAAAAGAAATGAACTGCTAATACAACAACATGGATGAATGACTAAAACATTGTGCTGGATGAAGTCTGAAACAAGAAAGTACATCCTATATAATTCCACTTTCTTAAGTTCTATATAAAGCAAAATTGGGGGGTGGCCAAGATGGCAGAAGAGTAGGGTCCCCAAATCACCTCTCACCACTAACTTACCTAGATAATATTCAAATCCTGAAAACCCATGAATTCGGCCTGAGATTTAAAGAGATAACAGCTGGAACGCTACAGAGAGAAGAGTTTGCGCTTCTAACAAGTACAACTTGTTTTTAGCCACTCTGCACTGAGCAAAATGACTAGAAAGAAGAACTCACCACAAAAGAAAGAATCAGAAACAGTACTCTCTGCCACAGAGTTACAGAATTTGGATTACAATTCGATGTCAGAAAGCCAATTCAGAAGCACGATTAAAAAGCTACTGGTGGCTCTGGAAAAAAAGCATAAAAGATTCAAGAGACTTCATGACTGCAGAATTTAGATCTAATCAGGTCAAAATTTAAAATCAATAAAATGAGATGCAATCCAAACTGGAAATCCTAACGACGAGGGTTAATGAGGTAGAAGAAAGAGTGAGCGACATAGAAGACAAGTTGATGGCAAGGAAGGAAGCTAAGGAAAAAAGAGAAAAACAATTAAAAGACCATGAGGAAAAGTTAAAGGAAATAAATGACAGCCTCAGAAGGAAAAATCTACTTTTAATTGGGGTTCCAGAGGGCGCCAAAAGGGATAGAGGACCAGAAAGTGTATTTGAACAAATCAAAGCTGAGAACTTGCCTAACTTGGGGAGGGAAACAGGCATTCAGATCCAGGACATAGAGAGACCCCCCCCCAAAAAAAAAATCCATAAAAACCATTCAACATCTCAACATTTAATTGTGAAACTTGCAAATTCCAAACATAAAGAGAAAATCCTTAAAGCAGGAAGAGACAAGAGATCCCTAACTTATATGGGGAAAAGTACTAGATTAACAGCAGACCTCTCCACAGACACCTGGCAGGCCAGAAAGGGCTGGAAGGATATATTCAGGGTCCTAAATGAGAAGAACATGCAGCCAAGAATACTTTATCCAACAAGGCTCCCACTCAGAATAGAAGGAGAGATAAAGAGCTTCCAAAATAGGCAGAAACTGAAAGAATATGTGACCACCAAACCAGCTCTGCAAGAGATATTAACGGGGACTCTGTAAAAGAAAGAGAAAATCCAAAGAAACAATCCACAGAAAGAGGGACTGAATAGGTATTATGATGACACTAAATTCATATCTTTCCATAGTAACTCTGAACATGAATGGGCTTAATGACCCCATCAAAAGGCGCAGCGTTCCAGACTGGATAAAAAAGCAAGACCCATCTATTTGCTGTCTACAAGAGACTCAATTTGACCTAAGGACACCTACAGCCTGAAAATAAAAGGTTGGAAAACCATTTACCATTCAATCGGTCCTCAAAAAAAAAAAGCAGGGGTAGCAATCCTCATATCAGATAAATTAAAGTTTATCCCAAAGACTGTAGTAAGAGATGCAGAGTGGCACTATATCATACTTAAAGGATCTATCCAACAAGAGGACCTAACAGTCATGAATATTTATGCTCCTAATGTGGCAGCTGCCAAGTATATCAATTAATTAATAACCAAAGTGAAGACATACTTAGATAATAATACATTTATACTGGGAGACTTCAGGGCAGCCCCGGTGGCGCAGCGGTTTAGTGCCGCCTGCAGCCCAGGGTGTGGTCCTGGCGAACCGGGGTCGAGTCCCATGTTGGGCTCCCTGAATGGAGCCTGCTTCTCCCTCTGCCTGTGCCTCTGCCTCTCTCTGTGTCTCTCACGAATAAATAAATAAATCTTAAAAAAAAAAAAGATTATACTGGGAGACTTCAACACTGTGCTTTCTGTAAAAGACAGGTCTTCTAAGCACAACATCTCAAGAAACAAGAGCTTTAAATGATACACTGGACCAAATGGATTTCACAGATATTTACAGAACTTTACATCCAAACACAACCGAATACATATTCTTCTCAAGTGCACATGGAACTTTCTCCAGAATAGACCACATACTGGGTCACAAATCAGGTCTTAACAGATACCAAAAGATTGGGATTCTCTCTTGCATATTTTCAGACCATAATGCTTTGAAACTGGAACTCATCACAAGAAGAAATTTGGAAGAAACTCAAACACATGGGGGCATCCTGCTAAAAGATGAAAGCGTCAACCAGGAAATTGGAGAAGAATTAAAAAGATTCATGGAAACTAATGAGGATGAAGATACAACCATTCAAAATCTTGGGAATACAGCAAAATCAGTCCTGAGAGGGAAATACATCACAATACAAGCATTCCTCAAAAAACTGGAAAAAAAAAAACTGAAATACATAAGCAAACTTGCATATAAAGGAACTGGAGAAAGAACAGCAAATAAAACATACACCCAGCAGAAGAAGAATGCTAACAAAGATCCAAGCAGAACTCAATGAAATAGAGACCAGAAGAACTGTGGAACAGATCAACAAAACGAAGAGTTGGTTCTTTGAAAGAATTAATAAGATAGATAAACCATTAGCCAGCCTTATTAAAAACAAAAGAGAAAAGACTCTAATTAATAAAGTCACAAATGAAAAAGGAGAGATCCCCACCGATACCAAGGAAATACAAACAATTTTAAAAACATATTATGAGCAGCTATACACCATTGAATTAGGCAATCTAGAAGAAATGGATGCATTTCTGGAAAACCACATGCTACCAAAACTGGAACACGAAGAAATAGAAAACATGAATAGGCCAATAACCAGGGAGGAAATTGAAGCATTCATCAAAACCTTCCAAGACACAAAAGTCCAGGGCCAGATGACTTCCCAGGGGAATTCTATCAAACGTTTAAAGAAGAAACAATACTTATTCTACTAAAGCTGTTCCGAAAGACAGAAAGGGATGGAATACTTCCAAACTCATTCTATGAGGCCTGCATCACCTTAACTCCAAAACCAGACAAAGACCCCACCAAAGGGGAGAATTATAGACCAAAATCCCTGATGAACACAGATGCAAAAATTCTCACCAAGATACTAGCCAATAGGATCCAACAGTACATTAAGAAGATTATTCACCATGACCAAGTGGGATTTATCCCTGGGATGCAAGGCTGGTTCAACACTCATAAAGCAATCAATGTGATAGATCGTATCAACAAGAGAAAAAACAAGAACCATATGATCCTCTTAATAGATGCAGAGAAAGCATTTGACAAAAGACAGCATCCATTCCTGATCAAAACTCTTCAGAGTGTAGGGATAGAGGGAACATTCCTCAGCATCTTAAAAGCCATCTATGAAAAGCCCACAGAAAATATCATTCTCAGTGGGGAAACACTGGGAGCCTTTCCCCTAAGAAAGGCTTAGGGGAACTCTAACCACTGCTATTCAACATAGTACTAGAAGTCCTAGCCTCAGCAATCAGAAAACAAAAAGAAATAAAAGGCATTCAAATTGACAAAGAAGAAGTCAAACTCTCCCTCTTCACAGATGACATGATACTGTACATAGAAAACCCAAAAGACTCCACCCCAAGATTGCTAGAACTCACAGCAATTTGGCAGTGTGGCAGGATACAAAATCAATGCCCAGAAATCAGTGACATTTCTATACACTAACAATGAGACTGAAGAAAGAGAAACTAAGGAGTCAATCCCATTACAATTGCACCCAAAAGTATAAGATACCTAAGAATAAAGCTAACGAAGGAGGTAAAGAATCTATACCCTAAAACCTACAGAACACTTCTGAAAGAAATTGAGGAAGACACAAAGATATGGAAAAAACTCTGCATGCTCATGGACTGGAAGAATAAATATTGTGAAGATCTCTATGGTACCCAGGGCAATCTACATATTCAATGCAATCCCTGTCAAAATACCATGAACTTTCTTTAGAGAGTTGGAACAAATCATCTTAAGATTTGTGTGGAATCAGAAAAGACCCTGAATAGCCAGAGGAATATTGAAAAAGAAAACCAGAGCCGGGGGCATCTCAATGCCAGATTTCAGGTTGTACTACAAAGCTGTGGTCATCAAGACAGTGTGGTACTGGCACAAAAACAGACACAGAGAGTAATGGAACAGGATACAGAATCCAGAAATGGGCCCTCAACTCTATGGTCAACTAATATTCAACAAAGTAGGAAAGACTATCCACTGGAAAAAGGACAGTCTCTTTAATAAATGGTGCTGGGAAAATTGGACAGCCACATGCAGAGAAATGAAACTGGACCATTCTCATACCATACACAAAGATAAACTCAAAAGGGATGAAAGATCTAAATATGCAACAAGAATCCATCAAAATCCTAGAGGAGAACACAAGCAACACCCTTTTTGACCTTGGCCAAAGTCACTTTTTGTAAGATACATCTATGAAGGCAAGGTAAACAAAAGCAAAAATGAATTATTGGGACTTAATCAGGATAAAAATCTTCAGCACAGCAAAAGAAACAGTCAACAAAACTAAAAGACAAGCTACAGAATAGGAGAAGATATTTGTAAATGATGTATCAGATAAAGGGCTAGTATCCAAGAGCTATAAAAAACTTATGAAACTCAACAGCAAAGAAACAAACAATCCAATAATGAAATGGGCAAAAGACATGAACAGAAATCTCACAGAGGAAGACGTAGATATGGCCAACATGCACATGAGAAAATGCTCCACATCACTAGCCATAGGGAAATACAAATCAAAACCACAATGAGATACCACCTCACACCAGTGAGAATGGGGAAAATTAACAAGACAGGAAACAACAAATGTTGTAAAGGATGTGGAAAAAGGGGAACCCTCTTGCACTGCTGGTGGGAATGTGAACTGGTGCAGCCACTCTGGAAAACAGTGTGGAGGTTCCTCAAAGAGTTAAAAATAGACCTGTCCTACGACCCAGCAATTGCACTGCTGGGGATTTACCCCAAAGATACAGAGGCAGTGAAACACTGGGACACCTGCACCCCAATGTTTCTAGCAGCAATGTCCACAGTAGCCAAACTGTGGAGGGAGCCCCAGTGTCCATCGGCAGATGAATGGATAAAGAAGATGTGGTCTATGTATACAATGGAATATTCCTCAGCCATTAGAAACGACAAATACCCACCATTTGCTTCAAGGTGGATGGACCTGGAGGGTATTATGCTGAGTGAAGTAAGTCAATCCAAGAAGCACAAACATTATATGGTCCCTTTCATTTGGGGAATATAAAAAGAGTGAAAGGGAATTCAGAGGAAAGGAGAGAAAATGAGCGGGAAATATCAGAGAGGGAGACAGAACATGAGAGACTCCTAACTCTGGGAAACGAACAAGGGGTAGTGGAAAGGGAGGTAGGTGGGAGGTTGGAGTGACTGGGTGACGTGCACTGAGGGTGGCACTTGATGGAATGAGCACTGGGTTATATGCTATATGTTGAAAATTGAACTCCAATAATAATTTTTTAAAAAGTAAAATTTATCTATAGTGACAGATGTCAAATCAGTGATTGCCTAGGTATGTGGCAGCTTTGACTGTAAGGTAGCGAAAAGTGGGTGAAGGAAATGTTTTACATTTTGATTGTGGTGGTGGATTTATGGGTGTTTAAATGTAATAAACTGTTTTAAATTATCCTGGCAAACGAGTGGCTATATTCAAAACTTTAAAAAATGTGAGTCTAGATTAGAGCCCTAAATCCATGTGGATTCTAAATTTTACATACAATCTCCAGAAAATAGCCCTGAGATATTGCAGGAATAAATTATAAGTGATATAATTGCAAATCTTTAGATACCACTCAAAATATAAAAATCACAAAAGGGTTACTGCTTTAAAGAGTATCCCTTTTTTTTTGAGGGAGAGATATTGTTCCTTTAAGGAAGCCTTATATTTTAAGTTGAACCATGTGAAATTACCCTCTGTGTTGGTTAAAAAACTTGAATATCTGCAATTTCATATGATTTCACCTAATAAAAAGCTATTTTTTCAACCAGCTTCACTTCATAGCCAAGTGTTAAAAAAAATAACTGAGTAAGATATTCACTCTTTTCTTACAAAGTAAAAAAAATATATATTCTTGAGTGAATATTCTCTTTCAACGTACACTTTAAAAATAACAATAGAATGATTGTTATTGTTTTATTCTCTGTCAATTGAATTTCAAATACGGTATATATTTGTAAAAGTACTTTTTCATACAGAATGCTGTTGGTTTTAAACATCCTGCATATATTTACATTCCAAATCAGTGTCACTTTCATCATATGTTACCATAGTGGAGTGTTTCTTCTGTAATGCATTTTTTAAAAAAAAGAGCAAAAGCAGGATATTCTTAAGCAACAGACTTAACAAGCTGCTCTGCAAGCTTACATGCATGTGTTTGATTACTTCAGGTGTCCATAATTATCTAAAAGGCAAACTAGAGATAAGCAATTTCAATCCAATTCAGGTCATTCCTTTAAGTCTTCACTTTAGTTATGGTTACTGGTTAAAGTAATGGTCTTGTTACTTTCAGAAACTGTTCTATGAGTAATTTGGGATGATTGGGATAAGATCATACTGTCCACTTGGGATGAGGAGAGTTCTGAGGGAAACCTGAAACACTTTCATCTTTTCTTCTTGCTTTCTCCATCAATTTGGCTAAAAATAATAAAATTTAGATGGACTATCTCAATCGTTTTGGAAGAACATATACTGAAAGCATAGTCCTAGTAAGTTTTTTCCTTTGCATGGAAGGGGCTTAAATAAATTGGAATTAGAAAAAAAAAAGAAGAAATGCTGTAAAAGAAGAACACAGAATGGTTTATTTTATTAAAATGGAGGGTCTGGGGCTGGGAGAAAAGTCCTATTCAATCTGCTTTTCATTACAGAGTGATACCTAAATCACTGAAAATGAAACAAAGAGAAATAGTACTATCACCAGAATATGTATTCCCCACCCTCCGGATATTTAGGACGTATCCAAAAATACATTCTCTTTCATTCTTAAACTCACAAAAAATATTAAAATGTCATTAGTGTTTTGACCTTAAATTTTTTTCTGAAAGATTTCTATCTTTGGGAACCCTAGTTAGTATTTCATAAAATTTTCAGAATGTTTCTCCACGAAGCAATGAATTCCTTTCTCTCACGTATCAAGCCACCCCTAATCTTCTTGTTCCCGTCACTTAATTGTTCTTCTTTTCCCAGTAAGCTCAAACTCCCAAATCCTCTAAAAACCCAAATTAACAGAAGTAAGACACAGTTCTTCAGTATGTTTTTATATTTTTGCTGGTGTAGCCAAGTCCACATATAATCCAATGACTGAAAATAACTGTGTTTGGGGACAAGGAGACATATTCCAAATACTTCTTTTCTGAAGTGAAAATAAAACCCTCTTGAATTGTTTGTTTCTCCTCAAACAGTCATACTTTTAACCTTCTGTTTGCCAGATGGTACAACTGAATATCCACTTAATATGAACGTGATACCTAGATAGGTTAGTTTGAGTCGTATCAGGAAGAAAAATAGGAATGTCATTTCTCTGTTTTCAAAAAAAGTATGTTCTTTATTTTCTCCTCATTTGTCTGACTCTGAGACAGTGAATACTGATTATAAAAGACACATTGGTGCACCCAACTTCAGTCCATTTCATCCATCTGGGTAGAGAAAGTATGACAGGCGTGCGTGGGTGTGGATGTGTGTTGTGAGAATGTATAAGCAGGAATGCAGGCTTGAGAGAGCGAGAAAGTGAGAGCGAGAAAATGGACTGTGAAAATGTAAGTCTACCCCAAATCCTGATTAACAAGTCTGCTATTTAATCTTCATTTATCTTAACTCATTTTGTAGTCAGGGCACATGGGCATCATTTTTCTCAAGGAAGCTTTCTCTGATTAGAAATACAGAACCAATGAAACTGTGGGCTATTATTTTAAATGCTTCCCTGGTTCTTGTCTTTGGATGCCTGTCAGTAAATACAGATACAAATGGAAAGGTCCTAAGTCTAATAACTGAAACAAAGTATAGAAGTCAAATGGTCACACTGGTAATGGGGACTGATAAACCCAGAGCTGCAAACTTTCTATACAGTGCTTAGCTGCAGACTCTAATACTAGTCTTGAACGAAACATACTTTCATTAACTTTGCCTTTTGAGTTCTTTTCCCTCCTAAACTCCCGCTGTTAGCCCTATTTGGCTTTGCCCCTTGAGTTATCTTTCATCTTCCACTTATTTTCTCTAACTTCTCACCCTCTAATATTCTTTTCTTCTTAAATTTCTATTATCACTTATGTCAGCTACTATGACTTCTCTTATTTTTATTTTTATAAACTTTAAGGTTTCTTTTTCTCTACAAATGTACATTTCTTAAAAGCTTAGTATTAATGGACAATTTAATTATTTTTATGAAGTATATTATATTGCAAGACCCTCCTTCCATTCGCATTTTTCTCATTTAGGGAAAGTACATGGACCTGATAAGCTTAGAAAGATACCGAGAGAAAAATGGCCAGCAACCCTGGATGGTGGTAACAGTAACTGCTACTATATTTTAGTATTTGTGGGTGATTTTAACAAAATGCTTTACGTTAATCTTATTTGATTCTCACAGCTAAATATTATTATAGTCCCGTTTCATGAAGAAAGAACCAAAACTTAGAAAAGTTAAGCCCCTTACTCAAAAGACACACAGGTAACAAGTGGAAGTACAGGGCTGGAATCCAGGCCATCTCTCTGCAAATCCCAGATTCTTTTCAACATAAAACCCAGGCTAAGCAGAACAAGTCTTAAAAGTAAAAGTGTATCACATACACAAGTTAAATTAAAGGGGATTCCTGTGAAATAGATGCTTCTATTTATTGCCTTTACTTTGGAAAGCTTACATAGTAAGTTATGTTTCATTAATTTCATCTCCCCCTTAGTTTAGATGTCAGCTGACCCAGAGTTCAAATCAGGTCTGGTGCCTGTTTGGGAAAGTAAGTTTTGTAGGACAAATAGTCTCACCTAACTTTTCATGTATTGTCAAGGGCTGTCTTTGTGTTATGACAGCAGGGCTGAGTAATTGCAACAAGTACCACATGATCCGTAAGGCCTAATATGTTTCTTATCTGGACCTTTTCAAAAAATATTTGTTGACCCCACCATAGAACATTTTTTACTATTGTTCACCCTTAAAAATCTAATAGACAGGGGCACCTGGATGGCTCAGTGGTTGAACATCTGCTTGGCTCAGATCGTCATCCTGGGGTCCTCAGATCTGGTCCTGCATTAGGCTCCCCATAGGGAGCCTGCTTCTCTCTCTGCCTATGTCTCTGCCTCTCTCTATGTGTCTCTCATGGATAAATAAATTAAATCTTTAAAAAAAATCTAGTAGACAAATGAGAATAGATTGTAGCTAGCAAAGTATAACTTTCCTAGAAGTAGACTGTGTCTATGCCGGGCTATCAAATTAACCATTCTAAAATTGTCTTCAAATATTACCAAGTGCGAGTCACACTGTAGTTGACTCAGGATACTCTTAATTAGGTATTGAAAATCAACCGTATGGAAACAATTAAGGTTGTGGTCCAGTATTGGTTTTTTTTTTTTTTTGATCCAGTATTTTTAAACACATAAATCCAAATCATAAAGAAATTCCTGAGTTTTCAGATTGTTTCCACAGAGATTTTGCTAATATTGACTGGTCTCCCCCAGATGAGAATTCATTGATTTTCTTAAAAAAGAAAAATGTTGAGAAATGTTTCTGTTTTACAAAGATTAAATCTGTTAGATGTTCACTGCCTTGTCTCAATAATAACTAAACAATATGATGTGACAGATGTTTGAGAAACTCGTGTACTAATTATACATATCCATTTTTAACTTCACAACTCATGAAACTATTGGTCCTGAGGAGCAGCCTTTTTTTTTCCTGCCTCTGATGGATACCAAAGAATAGGTAATGAGGATGCATATATACGTACTGATATTCTCCTTAAAGCTAGAAATAAATCCACAATTAGCATTTCCCTTTAAATAACAACTTAAATGCAAGCCACATGAGTTTATTAAATTCTTTTTGGAAATTCTACTTTCATCAGGAACCCTGTCTCCAAGAAATAAGTTTCATAAATCCACTCTCTGTTGAATCTATCAATTAAAATGGCTTTGCTTTTTTGTCTTTGTTTTGCCTCTTTTAAGAGAATTAGCCAGTTTTAACATACAGAATATTTTGGAGGTTTTGGCTCTATTCTCTCAAACTTTGACATTCTATTTTAGGTTTATATCTTTTAGACTATATCACATGGTAGTCTTGCCATTCTTCTCAGTTGTTTCAGATGTTTTACCCTATATTGCTTTTATTTTTATTATGTTCTTGAATATAGTGATCAGAACTATGAATAAGAGGTATATCTGCACAATGATTTTCTGTAAGAAAAGGATACTATGTTTTGTTTTCTTCTTTCGCCTTTCTAGTGATTGCCAGAATTTTATCAGTCTCTAATGGACTCATCTTTGTCTTCAGAGAAGAGTCTACAATGATCCTGGAGTTATAATGAACAACTTCAAGCCCATTTACTTTGCAAGTATACTCTGGACTGTTTTCTTCCTACCTGTGCTGGTTCGTTATCTTATCTTTGTCCTTTCTGAGGTTCATATATCAATTTTCTGTCCAATCCGCACAGCTTCATGAGATCCTCCAGCAGCTTATCCCAATTAGCTCAGTATTTCATTAACCAGAACTTAAGGTCACTGGAAAACTCTGAAATGTCGTAGTGAACACTTTCTTTCCCACATATTTATTAAGATGCTAATAAGATCAGCCTCCGAACTCATCCCTAATGCTAAGTGGCTAAATAGATCACTAAAGTAAAGCAATTTATGGAGAAGAATTAAACCCTACATTTGTTATCGCAGTACAAAAGATGGTTTTGAATCAATGTTATTTAGAAGACAGATGAATGAAATCAATGGGTGTAGAAAGTGAAACAATAATTAAGGAGACCTTTAACTATTTATAGTAAGATCCAAAGGTAGTGGGCAGAATAGGTACTTTGTTGTTCTTTAACAAAAGACAAAGAAGGGGAATTCTCCGTGTGTGAACTGGAGATTCCCTTATGCATAAACCACCACCCGTACACCAGACATAAATGTTATGATTTCTTAATGCTAAGGGCCAATTTTGAACACAATCAATTGAATATCCATGATCAGGAGGAGGGGCAAGATGGCTGAAGAGTAAGAGTCTTCAACTCACTTGGCCCCACAAACTTACCTAGATAACTTTCAAAACATCCTGAACACCTATGAATTCAACCTGAGACTTAAAGAGAGAACAGCTGGAATGCTATAGAGAGAAACGTTTTTGCTTCTAACAAGGTAGGAAGGTGGAAAAAATAAATAAATAAATAAATAAATAAATAAATAAATAAATAAATATAAGAATAAAGTAGGAGAGGGGCACCATGAGTAGCAGAGCTAAAGCAGAGTGGTGAGAGCCTCTGGGGCAGGAAAGCCCAGCCCTGGAGAAGTGGGAACTCTAAAAATCCAAGCCGGTTTTCCTGGATGGAAAAGTGCTTAGTAGGGAAATTAGGCAAAATCCCGGGAGGGGCTGTGAAGCCTCAAGAATCCCAGAGTCACTATTAGAGGAGGTGTGCCCAGGGGAAAGCTTACCTCAAACCACAGTCCGATATTGGTAAAGGGCTGGAGCGCTGCAGCCCTCAGGGCATTTGGGAGAAGCCGGTCGGTTAGGTGGGCCAGCTCTGGATGAAGGTGGCTGTGCTCATTCCCTTGGGGAGAGGTGGCCCCCAGGAGTCCGAGTCCAGCAACACAGGGCTGAGGATCCCTGGGCAAGCAGACACACCCTACCATTCTGCACTCCCCCTGGGACAGGTGGAAGCAGGGAAGGCACAGGACAGTGATAACTCTCCTGCCGCCAGGCACCCTCAAGATCCCTGCAGATCAGTGCACCCACGCCTTCCTCCAGGTGCATCTGGGCCAGTGCAGACTGGGAGACTGTGGTTAGTTACTCATGGGGAGCTGACTCAAGAGCTGTAAATCTGGCCCCCACCATTGTTGTTATTCCTCTTTGTTTCACTTTGTGCCTGGGAGAGGCAGGGCCTCCGGGGAACAAAAAGGCCTCACAGGATAAACAGCCCCCACTGAGCCCGGCAGGGGGCAGGGCAGCTCCCCCAGGTGCACACACCTGAGAGTCAGCACAAAAGGCCCCTCCCCCAGAAGACCAGCTGGAAGAATAAGGGAAGAGCAAGTTCTTGACCAACCAGCACTAGAAAGCTCCAGGACTGAGGGAAACAGTATATAGAACTAAAGGGTCCCTTTTTAAAATTTGTTTTTTCCTTTTCCCATTACAACTCATTTTTATATCAGACTAAAATTTTCCAACATTTTTTCTCTTAACTACAATATTTTACCAGCTCTTCATTTTTAAGCATTTTCCTTTTTGACTTTCATATTTCTACAATTACATGTCTTAGATATATTTTTCACTTCTAGATTCCCTTCAACATATTCCATTAATTTGGGGAGATATACAAGATATGGGTATTTCTTTTCTCTTTTTTGTTTTTTCTGCCTTGTTTTGTTCTACAATAGTGGAGGTTAATACTTTCTAAAACACGACCAATATACACCTAAAACCAAGTGGAACACAGTGTTGGTTAATTCTGTGAGATTATATACTCTCTTCCTTCCCATTCTACCCCCCTCCTTTGTCTTGTTTATGTTTTGGTGGTCAGTGTTGGGGCTTTCTACAAGTATTGCTGGTTTATATAAATTTGAGCATCTTCTAACATACAGAACTTAATACACTCAGAACCAAGAGGATCACCCTCTAGGACCACACAGGTAGACTACATTCTCTTTCCACTACCACTTCTTCACCACCACTATCTCTCAGTCTCCCCCAGTTATGTTTCTTTTATCTCTTATTTTCTTTTACTTTTTTATTCTTCATCGGGGTTTTTGGCCTTTTATTTTTTACTGCTTTATTTTAAAATTGTTTTTCATTTTAGTGGTCCTTTTTAAAATTTTTTTTCTGTTATTCTTTTTCATTTTCTGGTTTCTGACCTCATTGGAATCATCTAGGGTGTATTTTACTTAGGTTGTGGTTGATATTTTTGACTCAGCCCACTCATACAGCCACTCTGCACTGAACAAAATAACTAGAAGGAAGAATTCACCACAAAAGAAAGAACCAGAAACAGTACTCTATGCCACAGAGTTGCAGAATATGGATTTCAATTCGATGTCAGAAAGCCAATTCAGAAGTATAATTATCAAGCTACTGGTGGCTCTGGAAAAAGGCATAAATGACACTAGAGACTCCAATACTGCAGAATTGAGATCTAATCAGGCCGAAATTAAAAATCAATTAAATGAGATGCAATCCAAACTGGATGTTCTAACTGCTAGAGTTAATGAGATGGAAGAAAGAGTGAGTGACACAGAAAACAAGTTGATGGTAAGAAAGGAAGCTGAGGATAAAAGAGAAAAGCAATTAGGAGACCATGAGGTAAGGCTTAGAGAAATAAATGATAGCTTGAGAAGGAAGAATCTATGTAAAACTGGAGTTCCAGAAGAGGCCAAGAGGGAGAGAGAGGACCACAAAGTATGTTTGAACAAATCATATCTGAGAACTTTCCTAATTTGGGGAGGGAAACAGGCATTCAGATCCAAGTGATAGAGAGGACCTCCCAAAAAAATCAATAAAAACCATTTAGCACCTCGACATTTAGTAGTGAAACTTGCAAATTCCAAAGATAAAGAGAAAGGTCTTAAAGCAGCAAGAGACAAGAGATTCTTAACTTATATGAGGAGAAATAGCAGACCTCTCCACAGAGACCTGGCAGGCCAGAAAGGGCTGGCAGGATATATTCAGGGTACTAAACAAGAAGAACATGCAGCCAAGAATACTTTATCCAGCAAGGCTGCCATTCAGAATAGGAGAGATAAAGAGCTTCCAGGATAGACAGAAACTGAAAAAATATGTGACCGACTCTGCAAGAAACATTAAGGAGGACCCTGTAAAAGAAAGAGGATGCCCAAAAAATAATCCACAGAAATAGGGACTAAATAGGTATTACAATGAAACTAAATTCATATCTTTCAATAGTTACTCTGAACATGAATGGGCTAAGTGATCCCATCAAAAGATGCATGGTATCAGACTGGATAAAATCCCATCTATTTGCTGTCTACAAGAGACGCTTTTTATTCCTGAGGATACCTCAAGCCTGAAAATGAAGGCATGGAGGACCATTTACAATTCAAATGGTCCTCAAAAGAAAGCTGAGGTAGTAATCCTCATACAAGATAAATTAAGGGTCTATCCAACAAGAAGACATAACAATAATGAATACTTATGCCCCTACTGTGGATGTGGGAGCTGCCAAGTATATCAATCAATTAATAACCAAAGTAAATAGATACTTAGATAATAGTACTCTAATAGTAGGAGACTTCAACACGGCACTTTCTGCAAATGACAGATTTTCTAAGCAGAACATCACCAAAGAAACAGGGCCTGAAGTGATACACTGGACCAAATATATTTCACAGATATATACAGAACTTTCCATCCATGCAACTGAATACACATTCTTCTCAAGTGCACGTGGAACTTTCTCCAGAATAGAATGCATATTGCATCACAAATCAGGTCTCAACCGATACCAAAAGTTTGGGATTGTCCCTGCATATTTTCAGACCACAATACTTTGAAACTGGAACTCAATCACAAGAGGAAATTTGGAAGAAACTCAAACACATGGAGGTTAAAGAGCATCCTACTAAAAGATGAATGGGTCAACCAGGAAATTAGAGAAGAATTAAAGAGGTTCATGGAAACTAATGAAAATGAAGATACAACCATTCAAAATCTTAGGGATGCAGCAAAAGTGGTCCTAAGAGGGAAACACATCGCAATACAAGCCTCCCTCAAAATATTGGAAAAAAAACTGAAATACTCAAGCTAACCTTGCACCCAAAGGAATCGGAGAAAGAAGACCAAGTAAAACCTACACTAGGCAGAAGAAGGGAGATAATAAAGATTCGAGCAGATCTCAATGAAAGAGAGACTAGAAGAACTGTAGAACAGATCAACAAAGCCAGGAGTTGGTTCTTTGAAAGAATTAATAAGATAGATAAGCCCTTAGCCAGCTTTATTAAAAAGAAAAAAGACTCAAATAAATAAAATCATGAAAAAAAGAGGAGTGATCACCACCAATACCAAGGAAATATAAATGATTTTAAAAACATATTATGAATAGCTGTATGCCAAAAAATTAGGCAATCTAGAAGAAATGAATGCATTTCTGGAAAACCACAAATTACCAAAACTGGAACAGGAAGAAATAGAAAACCTGAACAGGCCAATAACCAGTGAGAAAATTAAAGCAGTCATCAAAAACCTCCCAAGACACAAAAGTCCAGGGCCAGATAGCTTCCCAGAGGAATTCCATCAAACGTTTAAAGAAGAAATAATACCTATTCTACTAAAGCTGTTTCAAAAGATAGAAAGGGAGGGAATACTTCCAAACTCCTTTTATGAGGCCAGCATCACCTTAATTCCAAAACCAGACAGAGACCCCATCAAAGAGGAGAATTATAGACCAATATCCCTGATGAACACAGATGCAAAAATTCTCACCAAGATACTAGCCGATGGGATCCAATAATACATTAAGAAGATTATTCACCATGACCAAGTGGGATTTATCCCCGGGATGCAAGGCTGGTTCAATACTTGTAAAACAAATCAATGTGATAGATCACATCAACAAGAGAAAAAACAAGAACCCTATGATCCTCTCAATAGATGCAGAGAAAGCATTTGACCAAAGACAGCATCCATTCTTGATCAAAATGCTTCAGATTATAGGGATATAGCAAACGTTCCTCAATATCTTAAAAGCCATTTATTAAAAGCCCACAGAAAATATCATTCTCAATGGGGAAAAACTGAGAGCCTTTCCCCTAAGATCAGAAACATGACAGGGATGTCCACGCTCACCACTGCTATTCAACATAATACTAGAAGTCCTAGCCTCAGCAATCAGACAACAAAAAGATATAAAAGGCATTTAAATTGGTAAAGAAGAAGTCAAACTCTCCCTCTTCACAGATGACATGTTACTGTACATAGAAAACCCAAAAGACTCCACCCCAAGATTGCTAGAACTCATCCAGCAATTCGGCAGTGTGGCAGGATACAAAATCAATGCCCAGAAATCAGTGACATTTCTATACACTAACAATGAGACTGAAGAAAGAGAAACTAAGGAGTCAATCCCATTTACAATTGCACCCAAAAGCATAAGATACCTAGGAATAAACCCAACCAAAGAGGTAAAGGATCTATACCCTAAAACCTACAGAACACTTCTGAAAGAAATTGAGGAAGACACAAAGAGATGGAAAAACACTGCATGCTCATGGACTGGAAGAATAAATATTGTGAAGATCTCTATGGTACCCAGGACAATCTACACATTCAGTGCAATCCCTGTCAAAATACCATGGACTTTCTTCACAGAGTTGGAGCAAATAATCTTAAGACTTGTTTGAAATCAGGGCAGCCCCGGTGGTGCAGCCATGTAGTGCCGCCCGCAGCCCAGGGTGTGATCCTGGAGTCTTGGGATCGAGTGCCACGTCGGGCTCCCTGCATGGAGCCTGCTTCTCCCTCTGCCTCTCTCTCTTTCTCTCCCTCTCTCTCTGTCACTCATGAATAAATAAAATCTTTTAAAATAATCTTTAAAAAAAAACATTTGTGTGAAATCAGAGAGACCTGAATAGCCAGAGGAATATTGAAAAAGAAAACCAGAGCCGGGGGCATCACAATGCCGGATTTGAAGCTGTATTACAAAGCTGTGGTCATCAAGACAGTGTGGTACTGGCACAGAAACAGACACATAGATCAATGGAACAGAATAGAGAACCCACCCAGAAACAGGCCCTCAACTCTATTTTCAGCTGATATTTGACAAAGCAGGAAAGAATATCCACTGGAAAAAGGACAGTCTCTTCAATAAATGTGCTGGGAAAATTGGACAGCCACGTGCAGAGGAATGAAACTAGACCATTCTCTTACACCATACACAAAGATAAACTCAAAATGGATGAAAGATCTAAATGTGAGACAAGAATCCTTCAAAATCCTAGAGGAGAACACAGGCAACACCTTTTTTGAACTTGGCCACAGTAACTTCTTGCAAGATGCATCTATGAAGGCAAGGGAGACAAAAGCAAAAAAGAACTATTGGGACTTAAGCAGGATAAAAAGCTTCTGCACAGCAAAAGAAACAGTCAACAAAACTAAAAGACAACCTACAGAATGGGTGAAGATATTTGCAAATGACGTATCAGATAAAGGGCTAGTATCCAAGATCTATAAAGAACTTATGAGGCAGATTCTGCGCCAGAGGAGATGCACGCAGCTAACATTGTCTTCTTCACAGGACTCTTAAAGCCAGTTGTCACATGGCACAATGGCGACTCTTACAGTAAAACTGATTGCACCAGTTGCAGAAGAAGAGGCAGCGATCCCAAACAATAATATCACTGTAGTGTGTGTTGGAGAAGTTGGTATGGCATGTGTCATCTGCATTCTGGGACAGTCTCTGGCTGATGAACTTGCCCTTGTGGATGTTTTAGAAGATAAACTCAAAGGAGAAATGATGGATCTACAGCATGGGAGCTTATTTCTTCAGACACCTAAAATTGTGGCAGATAAAGATTACTCTGTGACTGCCAAATCTAAGATTGTGGTGGTGACTGCAGGAGTCTGCCAGCAGGAGAGAGAGAGCTGCCTCAATCTGGTGCAAAGGAATGTTAATGTTTTCAAATTCATTATTTCTCAGATAGTCAAGTACAGTCCTGGTTGTATCATAATTGTGGTCTCCAACCCAGTGGATATTCTTACATTGGTTACCCGGAAACTAAATGGACTACCCAAGCACCGTGTGAATAGAAGTGGGTGTAATCTGGATTCTGCTAGATTTTGCTATCTTATGAATGAAAAACTCGGCATTCATCCCAGCAGCTGCCATGGATGGATTTTGGGAGAACATGGCGACTCAAATGTGGCTGTGTGGAGTGGAGTGAATGTGGCAAATGTTTCTCTTCGGGAACTCAATTCAGAAATGAGAACAGAAAACAACAGTGAAAATTGGAAGGAAGTGCATAAGATGGTTGTTGAAAGTACCTAAGAAGTCATCAAGCTAAAATGATATACCAACTGAGCTATTGGATTCAAGTGTGGCTGATCTCATTGAATCCATGTTGAAAAATCTCTCCAGGATTTATCCAGTGTCAACAATGGTGAATGGCATGTATGGTATCGAGAATGAAGTTTTCCTGAGTCTTCCATGTATCCTGAACACTCGGGGCTTAACCAGTGTGATCAACCAGAAGCTGAAGAATGATGAGGTTACCCAGCTCAAGAAAAGGGCAGATACCTTGTAGGACATCCAGAAAGACCTAAAAGATCTGTGACTTCTGGCTTCTAGGCTGTAGAAATGTAAAACTATGATGTGATTAACTGTGAGCCTTTAACTTTTCATCCACTATACATGGATCACAGTTTGCTTTTATTTTCCTAAATATGTGAATCCAGGCTCACAGAATCAAAGCCCAAGCTTGGCTTAATACTTACAATATAAGCCTTGAACAAATAAATTAACTATTATAGTGTGAAAAAAAAAGAACTTATGAAACTCAACACCCAAGAAACAAACAATCCAATCATGAAATGGGCAGAAGACATGAGCAGAAATTTCATCAAAGAAGACATAAACAAAAAAAAAAAAAAGAAGACATAAACATGGCCAACAAGCACATGACAAAATGCTCCGCATCACTTGCCATCAGGGAAATACAAATCAAAACCACAATGAGATACCACCTCACACCAGTGAGAATGGGGAAAATTAACAAGACAGCAAACAACAAATGTTGGAGAGGGTGTGGAGAAAGGGGCACCTCTTGCACTGTTGGTGGGAATGTGAACTGGTGCAGCCACTCTGGAAAACTGTGTGGAGTTTCCTCAAACAGTTAAAAATAGAGCTAACCTACAACCCAACAATTGCACGACTGGGTATTTACCCCAAAGATACAGATGCAGTGAAATGCCGGGACACTTGCACCCCAATGATCATAGCAGCAATGTCCACAATAGCCAAACTGTGAAGGAGCCTTGGTGTCCATCGAAAGAAGGAAGATGTGGTCTATATATACAATGGAATATTACTCAGCCATCAGAAAGGACCAATATCCACCATTTGCTTCAACGTGGATGGAACTGGAAGGATTTATGCTGAGTGAAGTAAATCAATCGGAGAAGGACAATCATCATATGGTTTTACTCATATGGGTAATATAAGAAATAGTGAAAGGAATTAAAAGGAAAAGGAGGGAAAATGAGTGGGACAAATTAGAGAGGAAGACAAACCATGCGAGACTCCTAACTCTGGAAAATGAACAAAGGGTAGTGGAAGGGGATGTGGGTTGGGAGATGGGGTAACTGGGTGACGGGCCTTGAGGAGGGCACTTCATGGAATGAACACTCAATGTTATACTATATGTTGGCAAATTGAACTTCAATAAAGAAAATAATTAAAAAATAAAAAATAGAAGTTTCCACAATTAGGGTGGCAATAAAAGAATATCCATGATCATGATGGAAAAGAAACTAAAACATTTTAATAAGATCGTATTTGATGCCAGAGGATAACAAAGGAAAATACACAAAGAAAAAAAAAAACCTCAATGTAGAGAATCTGGACTGTAAATAATGATTTTTGTTTCTGGAGCTTAAGTTGTTCATCCTATCCAGAATGACTGGCTTCCAAGAGAGAGATTCTCTTCAGCACCGACCACTCAATAACCCAAACTTTCAAATTTAGTTCCCTCCCTGGAGACAGCCCTCTTTCCCTGTCAATAGCACCATTCTAGAGGGTACCTACCTTGTGACCTATGAATCCCTGACTTAACTCTCATGAAGTAAGTCACAGCAGGACAATCACCATCATGAAATCACGGGACAATCCCAACTTTTGTACCAGAGCTACACATATACAAAACTCAAGGAGGAGCAATTTTCTTATAAGGACCAATTTAAGTAACTGTCAATTGATGATACTTACAAGTCAATAAGAACACACAATTATTACTCAAGTAAATAACATTTTTAACTCGAAGTCAGTGAAACATAACGGAAGTCTTGACTAGGTCATTAGAGAGATAGAGATAGCTAGACAAAGATACAGATGTATCTGACTGCTCTGGAATTTGGAAGGACTCAAAGCTAGTTAATTTTCATTTGTGAAAAATCAAACAATTGTTTAGCCATATCAGGTCGATAGCTAAAGTGCTTATTGATGGGATTAAGGTAGTGAATGGTTGCTCTCATTCAACTATTTTCTGAACACTTGAAGCCGACACTTTTGGAGCCCAGTGCTACATCTCCTCCATTCATTTCGGCTTAAGCTGCTGTTGTGGCAGACAGATCTGGAACAAGATCCACATCTCCCCACCCTCCTCAAGTCCCTGCCGTATCACTCCACCTTGCCTCATTCTGCTTGTGCAGAGGAAGCCCAGAAGTTGGGGGGGGGGGTAATTCTCCCAAGGGTGACCCTCATCAATTGAGGAGAAAATTTCACATGACAAATGACCTGGCCTGGAGGAACAATTCTGAGTGCCTTCTATATGGCTCCTCAGAGGACTCACTGTAGAATGAAGCTCCAGTTACACACAACAGAAACCAAATTAATAGTATACCCTTTATAGATTTTCCTTCCCTCTCACACTTTCCTAACTTCTAACCACACCTCCATCCTCACTCCAGCCAAAGAAACTAGCAGCACCCACAGGGCTTGTCTCAGCCTTTCTCAGGGAACCCACATTAGCATAGTATCTGTATATGAAGATGATTGTCATTAAACAGTCCATTTTAATACCTGAAAAAAGGGCAATTTGTCATAATAACAATTAGTAAAGTTAACCACAGGCAACATGACTGTTATTAACCAAGAAAAGAAAAATATCTTTTGTCCATTAAGAATGGTTTTGTGAGAAAGCAAAATCATAGAAGAATGACTAAAGGTACATCACAGTTCTATCAAAGTTGTGGGGATGTATACCTGACTTGGGAAAAAAAATGCAAATCTAACTGTAGATGTGATATTTGTGGAAGAGGAACTAAATTCATGAAAAAGTCCCAAAACATTTATAGTCATTGGCATTTCTAAGTAAGTATAAACAAAAAGGAAAAGCCTGCCAGGAAATTTCTGTGATTTAAAGGTAGGACAATGTCAAGTTAGGAATAATAGAGAACATCTTTCTTTTCATAACCATATTTTGTATTAATTAGGAGAAACACAAAGAGGAATCAAGCAGACAGAAATCAAAATATCACCTTTACCACTGAGACTTGCTAACAGGCCAGGGGCTTTCCTCATACTTACTCATTAAATCACAGCCAACAACTTACCACACACACCTCGAGTGGAGGGGTCTACAACTCTAAAACTTACGGCAGGAAGAGTCAAATCCTAAGTGTGTTTTCTCTGTACAGCTAGATCCCAAAAGAAACAGGAGTCAAGACGTATCAACCATGCTTGCCTAGTTTCTCCTTTCAAACCCAACTATCAAATAAGTTGCTCATTCTTCTCTAAGGGGGGAGCAAGGACATGGGCAGAGGCCATGAATGTCACCTGAATTAAATACAGGCATACCCTATTTTACTGCACTTTGCTTTACAGTAATTGAAGGTTTGTGGCAACTCTGAACTGAGCAAGTCTATTGGCACCATTTTTCCAATAACATTTGCTTACTTAGTGTCTCTGTAACACATTTTGGTAATTTTCACAATATTTCAAACTTTGTCATTATTATTATATTTGTTATTGTGCTCTGTGATCAGCAATTATGACTCACTAAAGCTCAGATGATGGTTGCCATTTTTTAGCAATAAAGTATTTTTCATTGAGATATGTAGTTTTTAGATATAATGCTATTGTACACTTAGCAGACTTTCGTATAGTGTAAACATAATTTTTTAAGATTTTACTGATTTCACAGAGAGAGTGTGTGTGCGCACATGCACTCTGGGGGTGGGGAGTGGGGGAGGGGCCAAGAAGAAGGGAGGTGGGAAGGGAGAGGAAGAGTCAGAGTCCACACTGAGCCTGACATTGGAGTTCATTCCCACAACCACGAGATCAGGACCTGAGCCGAAACCAAGAGCCAGATGCTCAAACAACTAATCCACTCGGAGGCCTCAAACATAGTTTTATATGCACTAGAAAACCAAAAAATTCATTTGATTCACTTTATTGTGATATTTCCTTTTAATTATAGTGGTCTAGAATCAAACCCACAATATCTCTGAGATATGACTATTCCTTCCTTGTAGAATGAGACTTCAGGAGTGGGGGAAAAGCAAAAATACCCACTCCCAATAGCTGGGAAAGAAGTTTCTCTGGGTCAGTCACTAACTGATATATCACACAATCTCCTACAATGCTCACCATTCTGCATTTAGTTTCTATGAAAAAAAAGAAAGTACTTGTTAAGGTGAATTTGAGTATAACATGGGAGATTACAAAGTAAATATAGCCCTTTATTAGCTACCTAAAAAATTACTTAAGAATGAGTTACTCTGAATTCTTTCATTTGAATTGGATTTCCTTGCATGTATTTGGATTGGGATTCCTAGACAGAAGTACAAAGATTCTGAAGGACAACACTCAACCAAATGGAGACAGACTGGATAAAAGCCTTGGCTTTTCTTGTCTTTTGCAGAAAAAAGTTTATGTGTATTCTGTGTGACTCTGCAGAGTGCTGGGCTTCATTCATAGCAATAACCAGTTCAATAACACATCTGATAACCAAGATACTCACCTTTGATTTTTGACCAACAGTGAATATCATCTAGTTTCAATAATTACCATTAAAAGGTAAATGAGAAATTATATTGGATATGAATGTGTTAACACTAAAAGTCATTAGAAGTCACTCACATTTATAACAGGGGGAAGAAAGCTTAAGGAGGCATTGGCATTTCATAGGCATTTAAAATTTAAGAAATCCTCATCAATAGCTAATATTGAAAGATTTTTTAATGTCCAAGGAACTTTAGTGCATCAAGAAAAATATTCCTAACATCCAAATTATTTACCCAATGGAAATATTAAAATGTAATAATCCTTCAAGAATTAAAAATTAACATTCTTATAAATATCTACACTATATTGCTTAATTAATAAGCCAACATTTCCCCCAAACATCTGAACATTGATTATAAACTTATTTGTTGAAATTATTCTAAAACTTAATTTAAATCTATTTATACCAGAATCTCATATATTACTATATTAGAATCTCTTAATGCCTTAAACATCTTAGGAAATAGAGAAAATACATGCACAAAAGTAACAGTGATATGAATTTATTGCACCTGCACTAAAACCAGTTAAATTTTTTCAGATATATAAAATCCTTACATTTTCTTTCTTTATTAGCTCTTTTCTTATCCTAATGCACATTCTTATTCTTATATATGAGTGAGTTTAGCAGATGTATCTTCCTAGTAGAAACCTCAACAGACACAAATGAAAAAAGTTTTGTCTCTAGCACAAATAACAAACTCTGGATCATCTGCCAGTCTATTTCTGTTTGGACATGGGATAAGGATGCACTTAAACTTCATTTCTTTGGCATTATCATTGTTGGTATATTGATTATCCATTATCTATTAGCGAGCAACAAATTACTCTGAAACTTAGTGGCTTATGATACGATTTGCTATCTCACAGTTACTGTAAGTCAGGAATCTGGGCATGGCTTAGCTGGGTCCTGTGGTTCAAAGTCTCTCACACAGCTGCAAATAAGGGGTCTGTTATCCAGGAGTGCAGTTATCACAAGGCTCAAGTGAATGATCCCTCAAACTTATTCATTTGGCTGTTGGTAGAATTCAGTTCTTTACTGACTGTTGGGAATAGTACTTTACTGACTGTTGGGAACTCTATAGAGCAGCTCACAACTTGACAGTTTGGCTGTCAAGAGCCAATACTGGCTCTTGGGGTTGGCTTCATCAGAGCAAACAAGCCAATAAAGCCAGAGAGAGACCATGAATGACGGCGCCAGTTTTAAAAGACTTTTTAAAACATAATCTAGGAAATAATATCTCATCACTTTTGTTTTAGTCTATTCATTAGATGTAAATAAGTTGGCAAGGCCAGATCACACAAGGATGTGAACACTAGGAGACAAGAATCATCTAGAAAGGATGCTTACAATTAGAAATTTATTGATATCTGTATCTCAGATAGTCAGTAGGGCCATCTACAAGTCTCATCACCTAGTTAAAGAATAATTATGTAAAAAAATAATAAATTATGTGAATGTAAATCTCCTTTGTAGGAAATTCAACTAATCTGTCATTTCAGTATACACAGGCAATTTTTCTACTGTCTACTTTGTTATTGTGTATGACCACCGATCATACACCAGTATTATACTGATCATTTGTTCTACTCACTGTTCTCTATATTCAAAATTCATATGCTTAATAGAAGAAGCAAATCTTTCCTCTACTTTTCAAAATAAATAAAAAATAATCCTACTCTGCTACATTGTCTTCCTTTTGGTTTTCAAACTTTTCATACTTATAACTCTTTTTGACATGTGATTATGAATTCATAGGCTTTCATACATTCAATTATGTCAATTAATGATCATTATTACTGTGTTTTGATGCTCAAATTTTCATAACTTAGATGTTATTAGATAGCTTCTTTGTCTTTTTAGTCTTTATCCCTTGACATTCTTAAAAATTTCTTTGTTGTCTAACAAAAACTGTACATTTCAGACTTGCTGTTTCCAATCCTAACTTTTTCCTACTTGAAGACATGGAGGTAACCACCCTCAGATGTGGTTCTCTCAGTGGAAACAAAATTCTAAGCATTTGTTTGTGCTGTTGTAGGACAGAATGCTAATATTGTTACCAAATCTTAGAAAAAGACATGGGAAAAGAATTCCTTTTTAGAATCAGGTTTCAAATTTTAATTTAATATTATCTTACCTTTTATTTTTTTATTTATTTTTTATTTTTTTATCTTACCTTTTAAAAATGAAGTTCTGCAAACCACTAGGAGTTTTCCCTATATGAAAGGCAACCAGGTAAGTAAACCTTACCATTCAATTTCCTAAACAGGAAATGAAGAACTTCCTGATTTAGTCTAAGCAACTCAGGTCTACAGGATTGTAAGAATTCAAACTCATTTCTGGTCAATAAAAATTGTTGAGCAATCTTTTTGTGCATCCTCTCCATTTCTCATTATTTTGTGCATTCCATCTTTTTCTCTGTGATTTAGCAGCCTCTCAGTAATCTATTGTGCAAACTTTTTGCTCTCTCAACTCCTATCTACTTAAAACTGCTTTTAAATACAGAAAGAAGTCTATACAGAATTTCCACAACCCCACAAACTGTTGTTGGTATTGCAGAAGCACATCACCATTTCCAGCCCTTCTTTTTTTTTTTAAGATTTTATTTATTTATTCATGACAGTCACAGAGAGAGAGAGAGAGAGGCAGAGACATAGGCAGAGGGAGAAGCAGGCTTCAAGCAGAGAGCCCGATGTGGGACTCGATCCCAGGTCTCCAGGATCGCGCCCTGGGCCAAAGGCAAGGGCTAAACCGCTGCGCCACCCAGGGATCCTCCAGCCCTTCTAAATACAGACCCCACTTTTCTGTCATTTATAGCATCTCTTCTGATCAACCATCATCCCACTATTCATTCTACACTTTAAAAGATGTACATCATTATAAGAACAGAAGCTAGAGGGATACCTGGGTGGCACAGTGATTGAGTGTCTGCCTTTGGCTCAGGTCATGATTGTGGGGTCCTGGGATTGAGTCCCACATCAGGCTCCCTGCATGGAACCTGCTTCTCCCTCTGCCTATGCCTCTGCTTCTCTCTGTGTGTCTTTCATGAATAAACAAAATATTAAAAGAAAAAGAATGGAAGCTAGAATAAAATATATATGCATTTACATGCATGTATGTTCACGTGAAATGTTTTTTACATACTTTATGAAGCAAACATTGCTATTTGGCTGAGTCAATATACACTTCTATTCCCCTCCTCTCCTGCTGCTTTCCATCATAGTGAGTAGGAAAATGAAATACTTCAATAGTCATCAATACAATTAAGCCATGTGCCACAGTTCCAGGGGAATGAGATGGGAGTTGCTAAATCTAGATGCAACTGAATGCTTGTCTTAGAACATTCTTCTACAGACACCAAAACTAAGACAGCAATGAGATGGTGTACTATAGTACTACAGCAACACAATGAGACTTACCCCTGGCAAATTAGGATGGGATTCATGCCGGAGAAGATACACTGGTTTATGCAACATCCCAGAGATTTGAGAGCAAGGGGACAGTAGTAATGATATGACCTGTGGAGGTGTTTGGGTGTTGTTGGGCCATCAAAGTGGTAAAGGAAAAAAATCACAAGGTCATATCAGGCACCTGTCAACTCAAGACATAGTGTGAAAGCCACTGGTCTGTTGTAGCAGTATTTACAGACTTTTCATCTTCAGGAGCCAGAAGGTAGAGTATGCTGAAAAATCAGGCTATAGGTCTTATTAGAAAAGGCACAGTTACAAATAAAAGCTGAATTTACAATTCCCTGGCAAATCCTCATGCTAAATTTATTGCCCTAATAGGAAAGAAAGGGACCTAAAATCTGAAATAAGAACTTCTGGGTATGCACACATATGAACCCTGAATGCTAAATCTTCTAAAACTCTGTAGCAAAAGCAACTCTCCCCTCCTTAGCTGGAGACCATGAAAAGTCCTCACCTAAGGCAGATGCCCCATAAGATGATCTCTGCCTCCCTCCAGATCTGCCCCCACTTTTGCTCATGGCTTCTAGATGAGTGGCTTCCAAACTAGCTTGCGTCAGCATCCTTTGAAGTGCATATGAAATCACAGAATACTGAACTCCCAACCACAGAATTTCAGATTCAGTAGGTCTATGATGGGACATGGGAATCTTATTTTCTAACAAAATCCCAGGTGAGGCTAATGCTGCTTGGTCTGGAGATCAGTTTCTACAACCACCATTTTAGCATAATATTCAGGAAAAACTTTCAGCCCATCCCCATTTGGGAAGTACTATCTCTGTTGGAAAGAAAGATGTTATTTACCAAAAAAAGGCCAAATAACCTGACTAATGTGTATAGTGAGAACCAACAAAACATGCCCCAAAATGGATATTAGGGTTTAGGATGGAAGAGGAGCAGGTATAGAGCAGTTTTCGGTTTGTTGATCCACAGACACTCTCCTGTGACTCAGAACAAAGATGCTTTGAGCCAATCCTATGCTGCTGGGGTAGCTGCTTAAAATGTGGAGATGATACTAACCTATAGTAAATGAGATAGAACTGCCTTGGGAAAGTATTGATGATGGAGTCAAAAGGCTCAGAGAAAAGGACGTTAAAATGGATTTATTATATATGACCAGAGAACACATTAGCTATATTCTGCATAAGGGCCTTAACAATGCTCCTTTCATTAGAGCAATAAGGAAGGCATCAGTATCACATCACTGAGTAGAAGTGGCTGCTCTTTTTAAGTCAGAGATAATAGCATGGCATACTCTAGTGGCACTGGGTCCCCTAGTTTCAATGGGGGAAGATAGGATTCCAAAATAGGACAGACCAGGTGGTAGCACTTAATTTCCAGAAGCAAGATGGACATACAGACAGTGAAACTCAAATGACAATGAGAGCTCTTCACTCACAAGGACCATATGGCAACAGCTAATATACCTTGGAGTTCCAAGAGGCAACCTTGACAGAAAATATGGATATTGCTTCACCTATATAACGAAAAAAAAATCAAGAGTAAATAAGCAGAAGGTAGGTGTCAGCCACTGCAATTAAATGTCATGATCCTTCACCCAGGTTCCAGATCCAGGCCAGTGCTCAGACCCAGCTCCCATTGATCAAAGGGAAAGCCAAACTCCTTGAGGAAGGAACCTGCACACTACAAGTATATATAATAGTGATTTCCCCTTATACTTCACCAGAATAACCCATAACCATTTCCAAAAGAATTTTTACAGTGATGAAAGTAAAATGGGACACCTGGGTGGCTCAGCGTTGAGCATCTGCCTTCGGCTCAGGGCATGAGCCTGCAGTCCTGGGATCGAGTCCCACGTCAGGCTCCCTGCATGGAGCCTGCTTCTCCCTCTGCCTGTGTCTCTGCCTCTCTCTTTCTCTCTCATGAATAAATAAATTAAAAATATTTTTAAAAAAGAAAGTGAAATACCCCAAAATCTACAAGGTTATTGGATAAAAACTGAGATAGTACTAATACATTGCAAACATTTTATAATGAAGTAAATAAGACACACAATCAGTGGATCTCCTATCCTACCAGATACAGCATTATCCAGAAGCTACAAGCCTAAAAAAACACTAGAATGACCTCTGAAGGTGAAGCCTATTGCTAAATAGGGTTGACATCCAGTCACACTAGTTGCTGTCCTTCAAGGTGAGCTATATCTTTGAAACTATGGCAATTATATGATGCTGAATCCATGGCAGTGGGAATGGCCTCCCATACCATTACCCCTTATGACTTATTTGAAGGAATGTAAGCTCTTAAAAAAAAGATTTATTCATTTATTTGAGAGAGTGAAGAAGAGGGGGAGAGGGAAAGAGAAAGAATCCTCAACCAGACTCCCACTGAGCATGGAGCCCAACAGAGTGCTGCATCCCAGGACCCTGAGATCATTATCTGAGCTGAAATCAAGAGTCAGATGCCCAACCAACTGAGCCACCCAGGTGCCCTTAATGTCAGCTCTTACAAGAACTCCCAAGTTCTTCTACCAGGAGATACAGTAAGTTTTCCAATAAACCTAAAGCTGCAGCTGTCACTTATCTGTTTCCAATAGAGAAAAACTACTATATTACCCGATTATCTTTCTCAGTAGCTATACTGGCTGGTATCAAATAGAAAAAATACGTCTGGAATTCAGGAAATTCACTGACATGCCTCTCAGGGCCTACATTCTTGTTAGTAACAACAAATAGAAAAAAAAGCAGAAAATTACAGCAACCACAGCCAGACAAAGGCATAGTAACTAGGAGCTCAGACTCCTTAGGGATGAAGGTTTGGAATACTTGAGTGAGCAAAAATGTTGTCCACAGGTGAGGAGAATCTACAATATGTAATAGAGGAGGAAAATAAATAAATTTCAGTTATAGCCACAGCATAAGAACAGAAATGGGATCTGTAATTTGTCCCACTAGCCCTTTTATGTCAAATACTTTACTTGGGGGTATAGCTATTATTTTGTTTTTGTTTTTTTTTGTTTTGTTTTTTTTGAAGTTGTGACCAGCCACAAATTTGAAGAATCAGTGACAGGACAGAATAAAGTCATCATAGGCCATGAGTTATCAAGAGTTACAGTAGACTATAACAGATGCTGATGATGCCCCAGCCATATCCCTATAATGCCAGCCTGAATTCCAACTGCAGCATTTTCATCTCTTTTTGCCTGGTGGCTTTCTCTGACCATCAAAGCCTGCTGCTCTGCTTCCACACACTGTGAACAGAAAATTCTTGAAAATGAATGCCCCACAAGATCAACCCTCAACCAATGACTGGTGGACATGGTATATAAATACCCCAATTCCCTGCTGCCTTGGATGGTATAACTATGTTATGAGGATTATGTTCTATCTCCTCTGTTTCAAACCACATCATGAGTCACTGGATAATACATTCTATCATGGTTTTCCTCCCTTCCTGGTCTCATTTCCCCTACTGCTGTTACCATTGATTCTTTCCCAAATATGTGACTCGAATATGTATTTCTGGGGCTGCTTCTGAGGAGGAATCCATATTAAGATATACAAGTAAGCAGAATGGGAGGTAAACAATCTCTTCTCTTTTTCATTTGAAAGTCCAGCAGATCACCACCTAAGGTGCCCATCATCAACTCAGAAAAACTCACGGAGATTAGAAACTGGTGTAACACTTGGGCAACATAGCGGCCAAGGAATAAGCACCTTTGAGTCTTTTTCTGTGGAGTCTATAAGAGATTTAGAAACTGTTGTGAAGTAAAGCTAGGAGCCAGAAGGCCCACTAGGAGGACATGAGAAATAAGCAGCATCACTGTTGAAGCTGCTGAGGCTCAGCAATTCCACAAAGATAAGGTGGAGCTATCTCTGTAAATGGTGGATCACCACGCCCTGGTCATATCCAGAGACCAGACCACAGGTTTCATTAGCCTCAGACTTCTGTTAAGTGAGTCCATGAAGGTGCCTATGATGAGGAGGGACAGGGAGCATTGCCCAGAGCTCAGAGAAAACCCAAACCCCCACAAAGCTCAATCTCCTCATTTCCCAAGACCAACAGGACATGAAACATCTAGGTGGGTCAGAGATTGAGTGTCTTCCTTTGGCTCAGGTCATGATCCCAGGGTCCTAGGATTGAGTCTCGCATTGGGCTCCCTGTGGGGAGCCTGCTTCTCCCTCTGCCTATGTCTCTGCCTCTCTCTTTCTCTAGATCTCTCATGAATAAATAAAATATTTTTAAAAAGACCATCAGGGCATATAAGACCTCTTAAATCCAGTTATCATCCTTCCAATAGGATAGAAGAGGGGGAGCCCTTATAAGCTGAATTTTGAAATGTCTGAATACACAAAATTAGACCACTTAAAACCAAGAGACAGATACTTTTAATTGGCTAGTTTAGATTTTGCTATGGTACAATCCATATAACCCAGGAAAGCGGAGCTGAAAAGGAAGATTTTTATATTAATGTCACCCCCATTACATAGATGCAAAAAGTAACTGGATCCACACTTTACCTCATTTATTAAGGGAAAAATGTTTTTGATAACTAATTTTAAAACTATGCAGCCCTGGGGATCCCTGGGTGGCGCAGCGGTTTAGCGCCTGCCTTTGGCCCAGGGCGCGATCCTGGAGACCCGGGATCGAATCCCACGGCGGGCTCCCGGGGCATGGAGCCTGCTTCTCCCTCTGCCTATGTCTCTGCCCCTCTCTCTGTGTGTGTGACTATCATAAATAAATAAAAATTAAAAAAAAAAACTACGCAGCCCTGAAGTACATCAAGAAGTATATGAATATACACCTTCCAGAGATGTAGAGAAAACAGAAGGCACATGCATCAGCTCAGTAGGCTGCATGGACAAGGAAAGTCCTTGGATGTATCCAGCCACACCCACCTGAGACCAGCAAAGAGGTGACATTGTGTGTTAAAGGATGCTGGACCTCGGAGAACCTGAAAGGGCCAGAAAGCCAAAAAACAAATAATAACTGCCCCTGTCCCTTCTCCTTCTCTCTGGAAACTCTTTTCCTACCACTTCCCCTGTAGTTCTCCTATGTCTTCTCTTAACAATTCATAATTAAGCCACTGTGAGCCAAAATGTTATTAAGAAAGACAATCTCACACAAAGGGAATTTTTAGGTACCTCAGATCTGAAGAAGTTCATTCAGAAGAAGTGTGTGTGTATAAAAAATATATTTTTTTTTCCACAGGGCTGGAAAGAGCCCTGCTGAACCTCCTCTGCGTGTTTAGATTTCTTTTCTAAAGAAAATAAATATATAAGAAATATATATTAAATATAATATATATTTAATATATTTATATATTAAATACAATATATAATAAATATAAAAGAAATATATATACAATATGTATGTGGAGTCTTATGTATGTATACTATATATATAAATATATATATATATATATTGTGTTTTAAAAATATGTATTTGGGGGGGGTGCCTGGGTGGCTCAGTCAGTTTAACATCTGCCTTAGGCTCAGGTCATGATCCTGGGGTCCTGCATAGTGGGGACCCTGCTTCTGCTTCTCCCTATGCCTCTCTCCCTGCTTGTGCTGTTTTGCACATACACTCTCTGTCAAATAAATAAATAAAATCTTTTAAAAATATATGTATTTTTAAGCCTCTAAGGGTCCTAACACAGAAACTGAAAGAGGAATATTGGGATCTCAGGGGTTAACTTGTTCACCCTCTGTTAGCCTGAGATTCAAACCTGTGTCAGTATAAATAAAGATGCCTTAAATCACAACTGTAGAGTACTTTGTAAAGTGCCATATAAACAAGAGTACTCTTACTAGAAATCTAAAATAGAAAAGACAATATAACATGACATTTCTTTTACAGACTCAGTATGATAATGAGTATGGGAAAAATTAAAAGTGAATATTTGGTCTTCCATAGGGCTAGGAAGTAGGGAAATGTTGATGATGAGGGAATAAGGGGTATCACTAAAGCCTCTGTCAAGGACAGCAGTAACGTAAAGTAATTAAAGCCCAGTTTCAACACCAGATGGGTTTGGATTTTAATCCCAGCTCTGCCACCTGCTACCTGTGCTATCTTGAGCAATTTATTTAACCTTTCTGAGAATTAACTGAATGTTTTGCAGATTAACTGAGATCATATAAAGTTTCTGGAGCATCATAGATGCCCAATAACTATTAATCTTTCTACCCCATTCAAACCCACTTCCCACAACGAGGAGATGGAAGGAGTAGAACCCTGGGCAAATAAAACTGAAAGTACAGAGGGAAAAAGCCGAGATCCAGGCAAAAGTACAGAATAAAAGAGTGAAAGATAAAATACTTTACAGAAGGCTTTGTAGCATATGCATTCTGATAAATCTGAGTAAATGTTTATGTCTAGTCTGAGAAGCCAAGTATTCACATTATTATAACACCCTTTAGATCATCTCCTACTTCCTCAACAACCTCTGGAATCCATATGACACCAGTGTCCAAACTGGGGACTCTGCTAAAATGATGATTCCCCAGCCCCATGCCCAGAGGTTGTGATTCAAAATATCCTTCTGCATTTTTACAAAAGAGACTAATATTTTGAAACAATAACTGAGATTTCTCTCCCCATTTATCACTCCTATCACCACATTTTCTTGTTGTCCTTTCCCTATTCAGTCAGGCAGCATTATCTCAGGACAAAAAAATTAACAAGAATCTAATTATTAGTTTTCTTTCTAAAGATTTTATTTATTCATTTGCGAGAGAGAGAGTGAGAGTGTGCCTGAGCACAAGTGGGTAGGGGGCAGAAAGACAGGGGAAGCAGACTCTCCGCTGAGCCAGAAACCTGGTATGGGGCTCAATCCCAGGGCCTGGAGATCATGGCCTGAGCTGAAGGCAGCTGCTTAGCCATCTGAGCCACCCAGCGCCTCCAGTTATTAGTTTTCAAGAGAAATTTTAATTCCACTGAGCCCACAACTTTAAGAGATGGGGAACCTAGTTTGAACAGTAATAATCCAGGGATTACAACATAGACAATGGAATTTGGGTAAGAGTCAGATAGCATCCCCATGCTCCCCAACCTCCAAACCAAGAGTAGATGAAATCTGCCCAATTACAGAAACAGAAACCTTGCAGAAGGAGAATAGAATTAGCCGTAATGTGAAATTCCTGGCAGCAAGAATCAAGTTTAGTGGACAATTAAGATCAAAGCTCTGATGCCATGGAATCATTAAAAAAACAATTTTGGAACTTAGATACAGCCTTAGGAAAAGGGGTGGAACATAATACTGAATATGAATAAATTTAAACCTACAATGACAAAACAATTCATGAATTGCTTTAACTAAATGTCAGTAAATTAATATTTCTGTCATCTATTGGGGATAGTGGTTCTAAGCATAAATTAAATTCAGGTACATGAAAATTTTATGTAAGTTATATTTTCCACAGATGTTGGGAATTGCATTACCTACTACATTTTTAAAAGCTACCTAGGTACTTTTGATGCAGGTGGCCTGCAAACCACACATTGAGAAATATCATGAACTCTGAGTAATTCTAAGTCCCCTGCAGTATAGATCTTCAGTATCTCTTCTAAAATAATACCTACTTCATAGAATTAAGGTAAGAATTTAATGAAATAATACTCGTTACTTGGCATTTAGTAAGTTATCAATGATTAATACATGCTATTAGCAGTGAAATATTTCTTACTTCTTCCTGATATTTTCCTAAATATTGAAAGACCTTAATTAGTGCAACTGCTGTTGTCTTTATTTTTTAAAAAGATTTTATTTATTTGGGCAGCCCCGTGGCCCAGCGGTTTAGCTCCACCTTCGGCCTAGGGCATGATCCTGGAAACCCAGCATCGAGTCCCACGTCGGGCTCCCTGCATGGAGCCTGCCTCTCCCTCTGCCTGTGTCTCTGCCTCTCTCTCTTTCTGTGTCTCTTATGAATAAAAAATAAAATCTAAAAAAAACACAGAGAGACAGAGAGGCAGAGAGAGAAGCAGGCTCCATGCAGGGAGCCCAACATGGGACTGAATCCTGGGTCTCCAAGTTCAGGCCCTGGACTGAAGGCGGCACTAAATCTCTGGGCCACCAAGCTGCCCTGCTGTTGTCTTTAAAAAAACATCACTCCATCTATCCCAGGGAGTGAAATGACTTATCTGACTGGTAGATTTGGGAAGAATAAACTGGAGTTGTCACGTCAGTTCTTTTCCCGTTTCCTCTTGGAAAACTGTTGCTAGTAGCTTCCTACTGGGAACATGCCACCCATGTCTCCCTGAGAGACAAACTCTATCCCTATGGTGCAGTTCCGTATGCTCCAGCACTATTTGTTCTTGGGCAATTCTACTCACCTGGAGTGCTGTAAAAAGGTTGACTTACTTAATCTTCACATGATATAACTTACCCTATCTAGGCAAAAGAGATGCTATTTTGGCCTATAACTATAACTTTTTGCATTAGTATATTTGTTCAAAATTTAGGTAGTGAAGAAAATGGCTACATCACGTGAGTTTCCAAGGAATTCCAGTATTTTTTTTTTTTGGTTTATTTTATTTATTTATTTATTTATTTTTTTTTTTTTTGCTGCAAAAAGCTTTATTGTCTCCATTTGGTCCACGTTTTGGGAAAGGGCTCCAGAATGGTTAAAAAGCTGCCTAGTGGCTGCATGGGAAAAGGTTCAGGCACAAGCCCTGGCACCGGGGGGTTGCCAGAGGAGCCCCTCAAAGGCTGCTGGTCTCCAGGGGCTCCTAGTCGTGCTTGAGAGTGAGCCTTTCGAAAAGATACTCGCCCAGCCCAGCCTGGGGGGTGGCCAGCCTGCGGAGGTTAGTCAGGTGGTCGCCCATCTTCTTGATGAGTTTTACCTCCTCATCTAGGAAGTGGTTCTCCAGGAAGTCACAGAGATGGGGATCCGCGCGGGCAGAACCCAGGGCATGCAGATCCAGGAGGGCCTGGTTCAGGCTCTTCTCCAGAAGCAGGGCGGCTTCCATGGCGTCCAGGGTCTTCCCCCACTCATCTTGGGACGGTTTCTGCACGTCCTGGAAGAGGGCGCGGCCGCCGCGCTGGTTTTGCATCTTCAAGAAACGCTCGGCGCCCTCGCGCTTCTCCTCAGCCAACTCGCGGAAGAAGTGGCCCACACCCTCCAGAGCCACATCGTCACGGTCGAAATAGAAGCCCAGAGAGAGGTAGGTGTAGGAGGCCCGCAGGTGCATGTTGACCAGGCGGTTGACGGCGGCCTCCACCTCGGTAGAATAATTCTGACGAATCTGGGAGCTCATGGTTGATCCTGGACAAGGAATTAAATTCAAACTTGGGTGTTCGCTGCCGGTGGCAGAAGACGGCCAGGAAGATGGCTCCGAAGGTTGCGACTGGAAAAAAGGTTGGAGGGTGGCCGTTGGCTGGTAGAAGGGGCGTCCCTGGGTCTGTTCCGTCCAAACACTGTTGAAGCAAGAGACAGATCCGCAGGACCGCCGAAAGCACCGCCGGTTTATTTTATTTAAGTTTGATTTGTCAGCATATAGTATAACACCCAGTACTCATCCCATCAGTGGTCTCCTCAGTGCCCGTCACCCAGTTATCCCAATCCCCCCACACACCTCCCCTTACAAAACCCTTTGTTCATTTCCCGGAGTTATGAGTCTCCCTCTCTAACTTTTCCCACTCGGTCCTTCTCTTTTCCCTTATAATCCCTTTCACTGCTTCTTATATTCCTTGTATGAGTGAAACCATATGATGATTGTCCTTCAATTGACTTCCTTCACTCAGCATAATACTCTCCAGTTCCATCCATGTCAAGAAAATGGTGGGTATTCATCCATTTGATGGTTGAGTAATATTCCATTGTATATATAGACCACATCTTTATCCATTCATCTGTCAAAGAACATCGTGGCTACTTCCACAGTTTGCCTATTGTGGACATTGCTGCTATGAACATTGTGGTGCAGGTGTCCTGGAGTTTCACTGCATCTGTAACTTTGGGGTAAATACCCAGTCGTGCAATTGCTAGGTCATAGAATAGATCTATTTTTAACTTCTTGAGGAATCTCCACACAATTTTCCAGAGTGGCTGCACCAGTTCATATTCCCACCAACAGTGCAAGAGGGTTCCCCTTTCTCCACATCCTCTCCAACATTTGTGGTTTCCTGCTTTGTTAATTTCGCCATTCTCACTGGTGTGAGGTGGTATCTCATTGTTGTTTTGATTTGTATTTCCCTGATGGCAAGGATGCGGAGCATTTTCTCATGTGCTTGTTGGCCATGTGGAGGTCTTCTTTGAGATATTTCTTTTCATGTCGCTGCCCATTTCATGATTGGATTGTTTGTTTCTTTGGTGTTGAGTTTAATAAGTTCTTTATAGATCTTGGAAACTAGCCCTTTATCTGATACGTCATTTGCAAATATCTTCTCCCATTCTGTAGGTTGCCTTTTAGTTTTGTTGACTGTTTCTTTTGCTGTGCAGAAGCTTTTTATCCTGCTTAAGTCCCAATAGTTCATTTTTGCTTTTGTCTCCCTTGCCTTCATAGATGTATCTTGCAAGAAGTTACTGTGGCCAAGTTCAAAAAAGGTGTTGCCTGTGTTCTCCTCTAGGATTTTGAAGGATTCTTGTCTCACATTTAGATCTTTCATCCATTTTGAGTTTATCTTTGTGTATGGTGTAAGAGAATGGTCTAGTTTCATGCTTCTTCATATGGATGTCCAATTTTCCCAGCACCATTTATTGAAGAGACTGTCCTTTTTCCAGTGGATATTCTTTCCTGCTTTGTCAAATATCAGCTGAAAATAGAGTTGAGGGCCTGTTTCTGGGTGGGTTCTCTATTCTGTTCCATTGATCTATGTGTCTGTTTCTGTGCCAGTACCACACTGTCTTGATGACCACAGCTTTGTCATACAGCTTCAAATCTGGCATTGTGATGCCCCCGGCTCTGGTTTTCTTTTTCAATATTCCTCTGGCTATTCGGGTCTCTCTGATTTCACACAAATCTTAAGATTATTTGCTCCAACTCTGTGAAGAAAGTCCATGGTATTTTGACAGGGATTGCACTGAATGTGTAGATTACCCTGGGTACCATAGAGATCTTCACAATATTTATTCTTCCAGTCCATGAGCATGCAGTGTTTTTCCATCTCTTTGTGTCTTCCTCAATTTCTTTCAGAAGTGTTCTGTAGGTTTTAGGGTATAGATCCTTTACCTCTTTGGTTGGGTTTATTCCTAGGTATCTTATGCTTTTGGGTGCAATTGTAAATGGGATTGACTCCTTAGTTTCTCTTTCTTCAATCTCATTGTTAGTGTATAGAAATGTCACTGATTTCTGGGCATTGATTTTGTATCCTGCCACACTGCCGAATTGCTGGATGAGTTCTAGCAATCTTGGGGTGGAGTCTTTTGGGTTTTCTATGCACAGTAACATGTCATCTGTGAAGAGGGAGAGTTTGACTTCTTCTTTACCAATTTAAATGCCTTTTATATCTTTTTGTTGTCTGATTGCTGAGGCTAGGACTTCTAGTATTATGTTGAATAGCAGTGGTGAGCGTGGACATCCCTGTCATGTTTCTGATCTTAGGGGAAAGGCTCCCAGTTTTTCCCCACTGAGAATGATATTTTCTGTGGGCTTTTAATAAATGGCTTTTAAGATATTGAGGAACGTTTGCTCTATCCCTATAATCTGAAGCATTTTGATCAAGAATGGATGCTGTATTTTGTCAAATGCTTTCTCTGCATCTATTGAGAGGATCATAGGGTTCTTGTTTTTTCTCTTGTTGATGTGATCTATCACATTGATTTGTTTTACAAGTATTGAACCAGCCTTGCATCCCGGGGATAAATCCCACTTGGTCATGGTGAATAATCTTCTTAATGTATTATTGGATCCCATCGGCTAGTATCTTGGTGAGAATTTTTGCATCTGTGTTCATCAGGGATATTGGTCTATAATTCTCCTCTTTGGTGGGGTCTCTGTCTGGTTTTGGAATTAAGGTGATGCTGGCCTCATAAAAGGAGTTTGGAAGTATTCCCTCCCTTTCTATCTTTTGAAACAGCTTTAGTAGAATAGGTATTATTTCTTCTTTAAACGTTTGATGGAATTCCTCTGGGAAGCCATCTGGCCCTGGACTTTTGTGTCTTGGGAGGTTTTTGATGACTGCTTTAATTTTCTCACTGGTTATCGGCCTGTTCAGGTTTTCTATTTCTTCCTGTTCCAGTTTTGGTAGCATGTGGTTTTCCAGAAATGCATTCATTTCTTTAGATTGCCTAATTTTTTGGCATACAGCTATTCATAATATGTTTTTAAAATCATTTATATTTCCTTGGTATTGGTGGTGATCACTCCTCTTTTTTTTCATGATTTTATTTATTTGAGTCTTTTTTCTTTTTAATAAGGCTGGCTAATGGTTTATCTATCTTATTAATTCTTTCAAAGAACCAACTCCTGGCTTTGTTGATCTGTTCTACAGTTCTTCTAGTGTCTCTTTCCTTGAGTTCTGCTCGAATCTTTATTATCTCCCTTCTTCTGCCTAGTGTAGGTTTTACTTGGTCTTCTTTCTCTGATTCCTTTGGGTGCAAGGTTAGCTTGTGTATTTCAGTTTTTTCCAATTTTTTGAGGGAGGCTTATATTGCAATGTATTTCCCTCTTAGGATTGTTTTTACTGCATCCCTAAGATTTTGAATGGTTGTATCTTCATTTTCATTAGTTTCCATGAATCTTTTTAATTCTTCTCTAATTTCCTGGTTGACCCATTCATTTTTTAGTAGGATGCTCTTTAACCTCCATGTGTTTGAGTTTCTTCCAAATTTCTTCTTGTGATTGAGTTCCAGTTTCAAAGTATTGTGGTCTGAAAATATGCAGGGACAATCCCAACCTTTTGGTATCAGTTAAGACCTGATTTGTGATGCAATATGTGGTCTATTCAGGAGAAAATTCCATGTGCACTTGAGGATATGTATTCAGTTGTGTTCATATGGAAAGTTCTGTATATATCTGAAATCCATCTGATCCAGTGTATCTCTTAGGGCCATTGTTTCTTTGCTGATGTTCTGCTTAGAAGATCTGCCATTTGCTGAAAGTGCCTTGTTGAAGTCTCCTACTATTACTGTATTATTATCTAAGTATTTCCTTACCTTGATTATTATCTGATTGGTATACTTGGCAGCTCCCACATTAGGGGCATAAATATTCATGATTGTTAGATCTTCTTGTTGAATAGACCCCGTATGTATGATATAGTGTCCTTCTTCATCTCTTACTACAGTCTTTGAGATAAACTTTGATTTATCTGATATGAGTATTGCTACCCCAGCTTTCTTTTGAGGACCATTTGAATGGTAAATGGTTTTCCACCCCTTCATTTTCAGGCTTTAGGTGCCCTTAGGTCTAAAATGAGTCTGTTGTAGACAGCAAATAGATGGGTCTTGCTTTTTTATCCAGTCTGAAACCCTGCATCTTTTGATGGGATCATTTAGCCCATTCATGTTGAGAGTAACTATTAAAAGATATGAATTTCATGTCATCGTATTACCTATTTAGTCTCTGTTTTTGTGGATTGTTTCTTTGGGCTCCTTCTTTCTTTTACAGGGTCCCTCTTAATATTTCCTGGAGAGTTGGTTTGGTGGTCATATATTCTTTCACTTTCCACCTATTCTGGGAGCTCTTTATCTCTCCTTCTCTTCTGAATGGCAGCCTTGCTGGATAAAGTATTCCTGGCTGCATGTTCTTCTCATTTATGACTCTGAATATATCCAGCAGCCCTTTCTGGCCTGCCAGGTCTCTGTGGCAAGAGACACAGAGACCTATACCTGTTATTAATCTGATATTTCTCTCCATATAAGTTAAGAATCTCTTGTCTCATGCTTCTTTAAGACTTTTCTCTTTATCTTTGAAATTTGTAAGTTTCACTATTAAATGTTGAGGTATTGAATGGTTTTTATTGATTTGGGAGGGAAACCTCTCTATCTCTTCGATCTGAATGCCTGTTTCCTTCTCCAGATATGGGAAGTTCTCAGCTATGACTTGTTCAGATATATTTTGTGGTCCCCTCTCTCCCTCTCTTTCTCTCTCAGTCTTTTCTGGAATCCAAATGAGATGTATACTATTCTTTCTCAAGCTATCATTTATTTCCCTAAGCCTTTCCTGTGGGTTCTTAATTGTTTTTCTCTTTTTTCCTCAGCTTCCTTCCTTACCATCAACTTGTCTTCTGTGTCACTCACTCTTTCTTCCATCTCATTAACCCTAGCAGTTAGAACATCCAGTTTGGATTGCATCTCTTTTAATCTTTTTGTAATTTGGGCCGATTAGATCTCAATTCTGCAGTAACAAAGTCTCCTGTGTCCTTTATGCTTTTTTCCAGGGCCACCAGTAGCTTTATAATTGTACTCCTGAATTGAATTTCTGACATCAAATTGAAATCCATATTCTGTAACTCTGTGGCAGAGAGTGTTGTTTCTGGTTCTTTCTTCTGTGGTGAATTCTTCCTTCTAGTTATTTTGTCCAGTGCAGAGTGGGTGTATGAGTAGGCTGAGTCAAAAATATCAACCATGACCTAAATAAAATACACCCTAGATGATTCCAAAGAGGTCAGAGTCCAGAAAATAAAAGGAAAAGATTAACAGAAAAAAATAAAAGGACCACTAAAATGAAAAACAAATTTTAAAACAAAGGAGTAAAGATTTTAAAAAAAAAGAAGAATAAGAAAAGAAAAGGCAAAAAAAAAAAAAAAACAAAGGAGAAAGAAAAATAGGGGAAAAAGGAGAAGATGGTGGTGGTGAGGAAGGGGTAGTGGAGAGAGAATATAGTCTACCTGAGTGTCCTAGAGGGTGATCCTCTTGGTTCTGAGTTTATTTTGTTCTATATTTAAAAGATGCTCAATCCTAAATTTATATAAACCAACAATACCTATAGAAAGCCTCAACATTGACCACCAAAACATAAACAAGATAAAAGAGGGGGGCAGAATGGGAAGGAAGAGAGAATATGATCTCATAGAATAAACCAATATTGTATTCCACTTGGTTCTGGGTGTATGTTGGTCGTGTTTTAGAAGGCACTAACTTCCACCCTTATAAAACAGAATGATGCAGGAAAAAAAAATCCCATATCTAGTATATCTACCAGCATTATTTTTAAAGATTTTATTTATTTATTCATGAGGGACACACAGAGAGAGAGGACACAGATGCAGCCCTATCTACCAAAATTAAATCAAATACATTGAAGAGAATCCAGAAGTCAAAAATATATCTACAACATGTAATTGTAGAAATACAAAAGTCAAGAAGGAAAAACCTTAAAAGTGAAGATAACTACAAATAACTACAAAATATTGTAGTTAAGGTGAGAAAAGAGAAAAAGTATTGGAACATTTTAGTCTGAAATAAAAACGAGTCATAATGGAAAAAGAAAAAATAAAAAAGACCCTTTGGTTATATATATTATTTTCCCTCAGTCCTGGAGCTTTCCAGTGCTACTTGATTGATAACCTTGCTCTTCCCTAATTCTTCCAGCTGATCTTCTGGGGAAGGTGGGTCTGCCTTGCTGACTTTCAGGTGTGTGTACCTGGGGGAGATGTCCCCCCTGCCAGGTGCCGGGATCAGTGTGAGCTGTTTACCCTGTGAGTCCTCTGTTCCCTGGTGGCCCCGCCCCTCCCAGGCACACGGTGAAACAAAAAGGAAAAACAAAATGGCAGCAGCCAGATCTCCAGACCTGGGATCAGCTCCCTCTGAGTAACCAACTGCAGCTCCCAGTCCACACTGGCCCAGATACTCCTGGGGGAAGGCGTGAGTACACTGATCTGCACAGATTGGGGACACCCAGTGGCAGGAGAGTTCTTGCTTTCCTGTGCCCATCACACTTTTGCCTGTTCCGGAGGGCATGGAAGATTTCTGACCTTGTCCACTTGGGCACCCTGGGATCCAGGGCCCTGTGCTGCTGGACCCACATTCCCAGGGACTGCCTTTCCCAAAGGGAATGGGGGGCACAGCTACCTCTTTCCACTGCCAGGATATACGGTAAAGGGAGCTCCATAACTGGCCCGCCTAATTGACTGGCTTCTCCCAAATGACCCCAGAGGGCTGTGGTGCTCCAGCTCTTTACTGAAATCGGACCTCGGTTGAGGTCTCCGGGGTGCCCCTCCTCTTGTAGTGACTCTAGCAGTTTTGAGGCTTCACTGACCCCCCTTCTTGCTAAGCACTTTTCCATCAGGGAAAACTCTGGCGCTGATTTTTAAAGTTCCAGCTTCTCCAGGGCGGGCTTTCCTGCCACGGAGGCTCGCTAGTCACGGTTCCCCACCCCGACTTTATTCCCCCTCCCCCCCACCTTCCTATCTTGTTAAAAGTGAAAACTTATCTCTGTAGCTTTCCAACTATTCTTTCTTAAAATCTAAGGTCAAATTCATAGGTCTTCAGGATGTTTTGAAAGTTATCTAGGTAAGTTAGTGGGTCTAGGTGAGTTGAGGACCCTTACTCTTCCACCATCTTGCCCCTCCCTCCGAATTCCAGTATCTATTTTAAGAGAGAAAAGTAATATCCATTCAGTTTACCAAAGAGCCTTGGTTTTTATATTATTTGACCCATACAGACCCATACATTTTTATCTAAAAAAAATTAAAGAAGTGTAGTCATATGTATGCATAATTATTTTCTTAATATTTATACATAAGAATTTTTATGATTGGAAAAATGTAAATATCCAACAACAGGTAGCTAGTTAAGTTGCAGTATATCCTTAAAATGGAATTCTATGAACATATTAAAAATAATATTGTAGACTTCAAATTCTGACCAGATGAAATATAAAGACCAAATTTACTCTCCTACTTTAAACGACTAAATACATGGGCAAATAGAAGAAACAATTTCCAGACATAGCAACAAGCAGCATAGGACTGTGATCCTTGAGGGATGGGAAGCAAACATGTTGAGCTGTACATTCTCATCAGCTTACTGCTTGCAGACTGCCATTTCCAGTCCACAAAATAGGAAGGAAGGACAGTAACAGAAATCAAAGCAACAATAATTTGCTGGACAAAGTAATGAAGATAAGGAAGCTCTATACAGAAAGCCCCATAGATCTATAGATGAATCCCACTGAGTCTTTGGCTGAGTATTGATCTGCAAATATGTAAAAGAAAATTATTCAAGGTCAGGAGGAAAAAATACCAAAGAGAGAGAGGCAAAACAATTTTGGAGTTCACACAAGACTGAAATAATCCATCTTCTCAGCAGTCAGAATGGAAGATTTCATAATACATGGTCACTAGATAGAATTCTCAGTAGGGCATCACCTTAGTAATAGAGCTGAATTAGTTCCAGATTAAAGGATTCTTTATATTTACAAAGGTTAACCTAGACAGGATACCACTGATTAACTGTGTACCTGCACAAAATCTATCATTACTTAAAAGAATAAATAAAAATCCATGAACCCGCAACTATATGGTCAACTAATCTTCAACAAAGCAGGTAAGAATATCCAATGGAAAAAAGATAGTTTCTTCAACAAATGGCATTGGGAAAACTGAACAACAACATGCAGAAGAATGAAACTGGACCACTTTCTTACACCATTACAAAAATAAATTCAAAATGGATGAAATACCTAAATGTGAGTCAAGAAACCAACAAAATTCTGGAGAAGAACACAGGCAGAAACCTCTTTGACCTTGCCATAGCAACTTCTTACTACACACATTGCCAGAGGCAAGGGAAACAACAGGAAAAGTGAACTACTGAGATTTCATCAAGATAAAAAATTTCTGCACAGTGAAGGAAGCAACGAAACTAAAAAACCTATGGCATAGGAGAAGATATTTGCAAATGACATATCTGATAAAGAGTTAGTATTCAAAATCTGTAGAGAATCTATCAAACTCGATACCCAAAATACAAATAATCCAGTTAAGAAATGGACAGAAGACATAAATAGCCACTTTTTCAAAGAAGACATACAGATGGCTAGTAGACACATGAAAAGATGCTCAACATCACTCATCATCAGGGAAATATAAATCAAAACCACAAGGATATACCACTTCACGCCTGTCAGAATGGCTAAAAATAACAACACAGGCAACAACAGATGTTAGTGAGGGTGTGAAGAAAGGGGAATCCTCTTACACTGTTGGTGGAAATACAAACTGGTGCAGCCACTTGGAAAACAGTATAGAGATTCCTCAAAAAGTTAAAAATATAACTACCCTATGACCTGCAATTACACTAGTAGGTATTTACCCAAAGGATACAAAAATATTGATTCGAAGGGGCACCTGCATCCTGGTGTTTATAGCAGCATTATCAGCAATAGTTAAACCATGGAAAAAGCCCAAATATCCATAGACTGATGAATGGATAAATACATATATACATATATGTAGAAATAAATAAATACATAATGGAATATTACTCAATCATCAAAAAGAATGAAATATTACCATTTGCAATGACATGGAAGGAGCTAGAGTGTATTAAGCTAAGTGAAATAAGTCAGTCAGAGAAAGACAAATATATGATTTCAATCATATGTGGAACTTCAGAAACAAAACAAATAAACATATGGAACATATGGAAAGGAAAAAAAAAAAAGACAGGGAAGTAAACCATAAGAGACTCTTAACTATAGAGAACAGAGTTGATGGAGGGAGATGGGTGGGGGATAGTTAAATGAGTGATGGGTATTAAGGAGGGTACTTCTTGTGATGAGCACTGGGTATTATATGCAAGTGATGAAAGAACTAAATCCTACTCCTGAAACCAATAGTATTCTATATGTTAAGTAGCTAGAATTTAAATAAAAACTTGAAATAAAAAAACACCCATCAATCAACCACATATTTTTTAAAGATTTTATTTATTTATTTATTTATTTATTTATTTATTTATTTATTCATGAGAGACACAGAGAGAGAGAGGCAGAGACACAGGCAGAGAGAGAAGCAGGCTCCCTGCAAGGAGCCCGATGTGGGACTAGATCCAGGATTCCAGACCCCAGGATAATGCCCTGAGCATAAGGCAGACACTCAATGGCTGAGCCACCCAGGCATTCTAGCCAACCACATTTATACATGTTTGGCATCTAATAAAAAATTACAAGGCATGCAATGCACATAAATAAGAAAATATGACATATAACCAGAATAAAATCAAACTATAGAAACACACAGAGAAGTGACATAAATAATGGAACTAGCAGACAGGAATATTAAAACAGTTAATATGAGTAAGCTCCATATATTTAAGAAAGTAAAGAAAACTAACCATGATGAGGAGAGAAATAGTGGGTATATATTTAAAATTATACTGCTGGAGATGTAGAAATATTATACCTGAAAAGAAAAAAAATGATAGAATGTAATCAACAGTGGGTTAGACACTGCAAAGAAAATATCAATGAATTTAAAGACATAACAATACTAACATTCCAAAACAAAAGACCAAAGGGAAAAAAATACTGAAAAAATTAATGCAAAGAGCATTTGCACTCTGATCAAATATACAAGTGATTAAAGCCCCAGAAAGAGAGAAGGAAGTGGAAACAAAACAATATTTGAAAAAATAGTGGATAAAAAATTTCTAAATCTGGGGATGCCCGGGTGGCTCAGCAGTTGAGCATTTGCCTTTGGCTCAGGGCGTGATCCCAATTCGGGGATCGAGTCCCACATCCAGCTTCCTGTGAGGAGCCTGATTCTCCCTCTGCCTATATCTCTGCTTCTCTCTCCATGTGTCTCTCATGAATAAATAAATAAAATCTTTTTTAAAAATTTCTGAATGTGATGAAAATACTGATCCCACAAATCTAGCTTAATGAACCCCAAGCAGAACATTCAAATGAAGAAAAACATGCCAAAACGTAACAATCAAGTTGTTGAAATGATCATTCATTATGTGCAAAAGAAATGGTTGACTAAATTGAACACCCATTTATTTCTTTTATTACAGAGGATTTTTATTTTTTTTTATTTTATTTTTATTTTTTTATTGGAGTTCAATTTGCCAACATATATCATAACACCCAGTACTCATCCCGCCAAGTACCCCCTTAAATGCCCATCACCCAGTCACCCCAACCCCCCACCCACCTCCCCTTCCACGACCCCTTGTTCATTTCCCAGAATTAGGTGTTTCTCATGTTTTGTCACCCTCACTGATATTTTCATTCATTTTCTCTCCTTTCCCTTTATTCCCTTTCACTGATTTTTATATTCCCCAAATGAATGAGACCATATAATGTTTGTTCTTTTTCAATTGACTTATTTCACTCAGCATAATACCCTCCAGGTCCCTCCACGTCGAAGCAAATGGTGGGTATTTGTCTTTTCTAATGGCTGAGGAATATTCCATTGTATACATAGACCACATCTTCTTTATCAATTCATCTTTCGATGGACACCGAGGCTCCTTCCACAGTTTGGCTATTGTGAACATTGCTGCTATAAAAGGTACAGGTGTCTCGGCGTTTCAATGCATCTGTATCTTTGGGGTAAATCCCCAGCAGTGCAATTGCTGGGTCATAGGGCAGTTCTATTTTTAACTCTTTGATGAACTTCCACACAGTTTTCAGAGTGGTTGCACCAGTTCACATTCCCACCAACAATGCAGGAGTTTCCCCTTTCTCCACATCCTCTCCAACATTTGTTGTTTCCTGCCTTGTTAATTTTCCCCATTCTCACTGGTGTGAGGTGGTATCTCATTGTGGTTTAGATTTGTATTTCCCTGATGGCCAGTGATGCGGAGCATTTTCTCATGTGCTTGTTGGCCATGTCTACGTCTTCCTCTGTGAAATTTCTGTTCATGTCTTTTGCCCATTTCATGATTGGATTGTTTGTTTCTTTGCTGTTGAATTTCATAAGTTCTTTATAGATCTTGGATACGAGCCCTTTATCCGATATGTCATTTGCAAATATCTTCTCCCATCTGTAGGTTGTCTTTTAGTTTTGTTGACTGTTTCTTTTGCTGTGCAGAAGCTTCTTATCTTGATGAAGTCCCAATAATTCATTTTTGCTTTTGTTTCTCTAGCCTTCATGGATGTATCTTGCAAGAAGTTGCTGTGACCAAGTTCAAAAAGGGTGCTGCCTGTGTTCTCCTCTAGGATTTTGATGGAATCTTGTTTCACATTTAGATCTTTCATCCATTTTGAGTTTATCTTTGTGCATGGTGTAAGAGAATGGTCTAGTTTCATGCTTCTTCATATGGCTGTCCAATTTTCTCAGCACCATTTATTGAAGGGAGCGTCTTTCTTCCAGTGGATAGTCTTTCCTGCTTTGTCGAATATTAGTTGACCATAAAGTTGAGGGTTCTCTTCTGGATTCTCTGTTCTGTTCCATTGATCTATGTGAACACCCATTTATGAAAAATTCTCCAAAAATTATAGATAAAAAGGAACTTCCACAACCTCCACAAATTATAGGTTATAAGGAACTTCCTCAACCTACCTAAATGGTGATAGATATTTACTTTTAGTGGTGAATGACTGGTTCATTCTTAGTGGTGAATGACTGGTTACTTTACCTGTAACACGAGGAAAGAATGACCACTATTAGCACTTTTATTCAACATGACCTTGGAGATCCTACCCAGTGAAATAAGGCAATAAAAATAAATACAAGTCAAGGATCCCTGGGTGGCTCAATGGTTTAGCACCTGCCTTTGGCCCAGGGTGTGATCCTGGGGTCCCGGGTCAAGTCCCATGTCGAGCTCCCTGAATGGAGCCTGCTTCTCCTTCTGCCTCTCTCTCTCTCTCTCTCTCTCTCTCTGTCTCTCATGAATAAATAAATAATATCTTTAAAATAAATACATACATACATACAAGTCATTCACATTGGAAAGGGGGGGAAATCATTTTTTAATAGAAGACACATGGTCTATGTGAAAAATCCTAAGGAATCTCAAAAAAGCTATTAGCTTCCATAAGTGAGCTAAGCAAAGTCACAAGATAAAAGGCCAGTCTACATATACCAATTTTATTTCTATATTCTATCAAGACACATTTGGAAATTGAAATTAGGGAAACAATCCCCTTACAATAGTATCCAGAAATAGGAAATATTTTAGGATAAATCTGACAAAAAATGTGCAAAACCTATATATAGGAAGCTATAAAATACTGCTGAGAGAAATTTTAAAAGACCTAAACAATTAGATAGATATACCATATTCATAGACTGGAAGATTCAATTATTGTTCAGATGTCAATTTTCCTCAAATTAATCTAAATATTCAACTGAATTCCAATCAACATCTCAATAGTCTTCTCTGTTTAAACTGACAATTTCTAATTCTAATAGAATGTATGTAGTCATGCAAAGAAACTAGAATAAACAAAACAATTTTGAAAAAAACCTCCATGGCAGAGAGAAAGTATGTTCTATAAGATTTGGAAAGAACATTTGTAGAAATCTTCTGAGAATGCCTGAAAATTCCGTTCAGTGATTACTCATCATAAGTAAGGCATTCAACTCCAGAAAATGCATGGCTGATAATTGCTACTGGCTTAATTAGAAATGCTAAGACTTGAAACTAATATTTGCTTTGTGCATTTTGTCGGTTTCTTAATAATCCTGACATTTACATATAATTTTAAAATAATTTTTATTATAAGAGATTAACGTTTAGTGCAGAGCATTATGATTAAGAGAACAAGACATAGAGTCAAATTGTGTGTGATTAAATTCTAATTTCATTATTCACTTGGACAAATTATTCTTACATTAGTCAAGTTACTCACCAATACCTGGTTTCCTCATATATATAATGGAAAATATGATGACATTTATGTCAGAGTGGTTGAGATTATTAAAATGAGATGTTATATGTAAAGTATGCATTTCTCAGTTGATAAGAAATAGAGCCCCTGCAATGTAGACCAGAGCAAGCAAGAGCAAACAGGCAAATAATCCACACTTAAGAGAGCATGGTTCTTTGGTGGATAGTTAGTCATCTCAGCCACACTTTTTATATGAGAAAAATTACATACATAATGATATGTAGACCTTAGCAAATAGAGACTCCATCCTGCTGCGACATGAAAAGAATATGTAGTTGAGCAATCAGTCACATAACAAATTATACCAAATATACTAAAAGAATGAATGTTCCTTTTCTAAATCCAATAAAAGCAGAGATGGATTTCCCATGAAGATAATGAATGTTAAGCTTCAAGACCCTCCCTTGCATGAACCCCTTCCAAGCTCATGAGAGAAACTTTAGAAATATATTTTTTTGGTGATATATTTTGTAAAATTTTTGAAAAAAAAATTTAAACACCTCTATGGAGATATAATTAATATATGAGAAGTGGAACACAATGTATACAATTTCATGAGTTTGGAGATATGCATACTTAAGAAACCATCACTACAATCAAGGTAATAAATCTATTCATCACCTACAAAAGTTTCCTCCCGTCCCTTTTCTTTTTCTGTTTTGTGGTAATAACATGAGATCTACAGTCTTAAAAAATTATTAAGTGCACAATACTGAATTGTTAACTTTAGGCACCATGTTGCACAGATCTCTAGAATGTGTTCACCTTGAATAACTGAAATTTCATACCTATCGAACAATGATTCCCCATTTCCCTCCCCCTCCAGCTCTTATCAACACTATTTACTGTTTTTCTAACTTCGACTATTTTAGATAACTTATATAGTGGAATTATGCAGCTATTTGTCCTTTTGTGACTGGATTATTACACTTAGCATAATGTCTTACAGGTTAATCAATGTTGTCACATGTGGCAGGATTTCCATCTTTTTTTAATTTGACTGTAGTTGACACACAATGCTATATTAGTTTCAGGTGTACAACCTACTGATTTGATAAGTTTATATATTATGCTATGTTCACCAAAAGTATAGCTACTATCTGGCCCATTAGATTGCTATTGCAATATCATTGACTGCACTCCTTATGCTCTGCTTTTTATTCCCATGACTTAGTCATTTTTTATATTGGAAGGCCTGTATCTCCCACTTTCTTTCACCCATTTTTCCCAGCACCTCCTGCCCCTCTCCCCTCTGGCAACCATCAGTTTGTTCTCTGTATTTATAGTTCTGACTCGCTTTTTGTTTATTCATTTTTTTAGATTCCATTTATGAATGGAATCCTATGATATTTGTCTTTCTCAGTCTAACTTATTTGACTTTGCCTAATACCCTTTAAGTCCACCCATGTCTCAAATGTCTCAAATGGCATAACCTCATATTTTTGTGGCTGCGTAACATTTCATTGTATGTATATACCACATTTTCCTCATCCATTCATCTATTGATGGATACTTAGGTGGCCTGCATGCCTTGGCTATTATGAATAATGCTGCAATAAACATAGGGGTGCATATATCTTTTTGAGTTACTGTTTTCATTTTCCTGGGTAAATCCCAATAGTGGAATTATTGGATCATATTGTATTTCTATTTTTAATTTTTTGAGGAACCTTCATACTGCTTTCCACAGTGGCTGCACCAATATACATTCCCACCAACAGTGCATGAGCGTTCCTTTTTCTACACATCATTGCCAACAGTTTTTTCTTGTCCTCTTGATTTCAGTCAGGCTTTCTTTTTCTTTTTCTTTCTTTCTTTCTTTCTTTCTTTCTTTCTTTCTTTCTTAGCTACATTTTTTTAAATTTAAATTCAAGTTGCCAACAGATTGTATAATACCCAGTGCTCATCCTATCAAGCACCCTCCTTAGTACCTGTCACCCAGTTACCCCATTTCTTTCTTTTTTAAAGCTGAATAATATTCCATTGTCTGCATATATCACATTTCCTATTGAGTGTCTTTCAATTGACCCTTAGGCTGTTTTCATATCTTGGCTAAGTGAATAATAGTGCAATGAACAAAAGAATGCAAATATCTCTTCAAGATCTTGATTTCAGGAGTTTTGTTTTGTTTTTCAAATCTACACCTTTAACTATTTTTCAGTAAATTTAAACCTTTGAGGGGTACAACATCACACAGATTCTGTGGCTTTTGCAAGAAGGTTGCTTTGCAATTTGGCACAAACCAAGCCACTGTTTCCATAAGCATGAATTGCTTTTCCCTAGATTACTCTGATTTTGTTCAGTTTGCCACCAGGAGTCACTGTGGTATTCTTTGCTTTGTACACATAAGTACATCTTCTTACCTAGATAGAATTCAGTTTCATCTCTAACATAAACACCTTCACTTTTATGCTCCCTCTGGTTCTGGACACCCCACTTACAGCCAGCAAAAATGGCCTTGAACCACTGCCTTCCAGATATATTTGTCATTTAGAAGTTCTGTTCCCACTCTGAGAAAGAAACTGAGAGTTGCTGAAGGGGAGGTGGGTGGGGGATGGGGTAACTGGGTGATGGGCATTAAAGGAGGCATATGATATGATGAGCACTAGGTGGTATATGCAACTTATGAATTATGGAAAAATACATCTGAAACTAATGATGTACTATATGTTGGCAAATTAAAAAGAAAAGAAAAGAAAAGAAAAGAAAGAGAAAGAAAGAAAGAGAAAGAAAGAAGAAAGAAAGAAAGAAAGAAAGAAAAAGAAAGAAAGAGAAACAAAGAGAGAAGAAAGAAAGAAAAGAAAGAAAGAAAGAAAGAAAGAAAGAAAGAAAGAAAGAAAGAAAGAAAGAAAGAAAGAAAGAAAGAAAGAAAGAAAGAAAGAAAGAAAGAAAAAAGAAGAAAGAAAGAAAGAAAGAGAAAAAGAAAGAAGAAAGAAAGAAAGAAAGAAAGAAAGAAAGAAAGAAAGAAAGAGAAATAATAGTTAAACAACAACAACACCTAAGTCCTGTTGCCAGCAGGCCTCCATAGGCTCCAAGGTGGCAGGGAAAAAAAGACCATTATTTTGGATATATACCCAGAAGTAGGATTTCTGGGTCATATAGTAGTTCTATTTTTAATTTTTTTTTATTTATTTATGATAGTCACACAGAGAGAAAGGCAGAGACATAGGCAGAGGGAGAAGCAGGCTCCATGCACCGGGAGCCCGACGTAGGATTCGATCCCGAGTCTCCAGGATCGCGCCCTGGGCCAAAGGCAGGCGCTAAACCGCTGCGCCACCCAGGGATCCCCTATTTTTAATTTTTTGAGGAGCCTTCATATTCATTTTCATAGAAGCTATACCATTTTACATCCCCACCAACAATGTAAGTTTTCCAGTTTCTCCACATTCTCATCAACATTTATATTTTTGGGGTTTTGTTTTGTTTTGTTTCTTTGTTTTTGATAATAGGTATCCTAATGAAATGGTATCACATTTGGTTTGGATTTGCATTCCCTGCTGATTGGTGATTTAAGCACTTTTTCACATATTTCTTGGCCATTGGTATGTCTTCTTTAGAGAAAAGTCTTTTCAAATCCATGGCCCCTTTTGTAATTTGGTTTTTGGGGCTTTTTGTTTTATTTTGTTTTGCTATTGAGTTGTAGGAGTACCTTATTTATTTTGGGTATGAACCTCTGATCAGATATATGGTTTGCAAATATTATTCTCATTCCATATGTTACTTTTCATTCTATTGATCATTTCCTTTGTTCTACAGAAGCTTGTCTATTTTTGCTTTTGTTGCCTGCACTTTTGGTGTCATATCCAAAAAAATCATTGCTGAAGCCAATGTCAAAAAGGCTTTCCCTATGTTTTCTTCTAGCAGTTCTATGGTTTCAGGTCTTACATTTAAGTAAATAATTCACTTTGAGTTGATTTTTGTTTACAGTTTAAAATAAGGATCTCATTTCTCTGGAAGCTTTGCGGTTCGCGCAGGGCCGGAGTTACTCCTGTCACGAGGGAGGGGCTACAGCTGGGTGGGCGGCGAGCAGCCTGCCGCATTGGCTTGTTTTGCCTCTCAATCCGAAACCTTTTCCGAATGGATTAACAGGAAAGCCAGTAAGGGTGAAACTGAAGTGGGGAATGGAGTACCAAGGTTACCTCGAATCTGTAGATGGCTATATGAATATGCAGCTTGCAAACACAGAAGAATACATAGATGGAGCGTTGTCTGGACATTTGGGTGAAGTTTTAATAAGGTGTAATAATGTCCTTTATATCAGGGGTGTTGAAGAAGAGGAAGAAGATGGAGAAATGGGAGAATAGCATCTTTTGTGGAGAATGTTTTTTATATATATTTCTAGACAATAAACATTTTTTTCAACTTGAAAAAAATAAAATAAAATAAAAAAGGATCTAACTTCATTCTTTTGCATGTTGGATATACAGTTTTCCCAACATCATGTGTTTCCCAACATTATTCTTGGCATCTCTGTCAAAGATTAGTTTACTGTATAGCCATGAATTTACTTGTGGGATCTCTATTCTGTTCCATTTGCCTATGTCTTCCTTCATGCCAGTAGAAAAATATTTTAAATGCAATTGATTAAGACTTCTGCATCTTTCCACTCCAACTCAACACAAAATTGAGATATAAACCCTATGTCAATGCTATGAACTAAATTGTATGCCCCCTCAAATTCATATGTTGAAGCTTTATGTCCCAGAATATGATATTTGGAGATGAGGCCGTAGGAGGGTAATTAGGTTTAGATGAGGCCATGAGGACCCTCATGATGGGTAATACCCTCAAAAGGGATATCAGAAAGTTTGACTCTCTTTCCACTGTGGGAGGAAGCAACTGACAACAAGCCAAGAAGAGAGCCCTCATCAGAATCCAATTATAATGGCACCCTGATCTTGGGCTACCAGCCTACAGAACTGTATGGAAACAAATTTCTATTGTCTAAGCCACCTGGCCTATAGTATTTTGTCAGGGCATCCTGGACAGATCAATACAGCTATCAAATGCCAATTTTTAAATTATAACCCACATTATAAAGTAGAGATCATGACCACACATACACACACACACACACACGCATATTTCACACGCAAAAAAAAACACAATATGTTTTATATATATATATATATATATATATTATATACACACACACACATTCTCTCTCATAGTTTTCTATTCAACTTCATTTTATAAAATGGTGATCACGATCCTATTAATTGATTTATAGCCTCCTAATAGATCACAACCCATCATTTGAAAAGTACTGTTCTTTATGACTATTTTGGCTTATGTGTGGACTTAAAAATCCATTACTATAACTTGAATGATAGCCTCCATTAGCTTTAAGAAAGTTTGAACTCTATTGAGTGAGAAATAAAGATATTTAAATCCTAACAGACTCATTCTGCCAATTATTCATGTACATTTTTTATACATATACATTGTATTAGAGGAAATACCTCAACTGTCCCTCTGTATACATACACACGCACACATGCACAAGAACACACACACACACTCACTTATTCACTCACATACTTTCACTCCCTGTATTTATATGATAAATTTGATTGCTTTTTCAGTGACAACTGCAATGAAAGCTCCCTGCAGCGAATCACAGGAGTCTGAGTGAAAGGGTTATTTTAGTGGTTCTTCACCATCCGAGAATTGCACTGAACCACAAGAGTTTTCTGACAGGACTTGGCAAGCTTTTCATTATATTCAAGATTGTTTATTCTGTTGGCAAATTTATCATAAAGGGGTTTGGCTCTTCTCTAAATTACACTGTGCATGTTTGGGTGTATTTGCATATATGTGTGCATGTGTGCACATGCGCACATATATGTAAATATTCTATAAAATATATAGACATAGATGAATATATAGAAATATTTTCTTAATCATTTAATGACAATATTTGTGTCTGAGTTATTATAATGTTAAATAATTATATACTTACAGGGCACCTGGCTGGCTCAGTGGTTGAGCATCTGCCTTCAGCTCAGGGAGTGATCCTGTGGTCCCGGGATCAAGTCCTGTATCTGGCTCCCTGCAGGGAGCCTGCTTCTCCCTCTGCATCTGTCTCTTCCTCTCTCTCTGTCTGTGTCTCTCATGAATAAATAAATAAAATCTTTAAAAATAATAATTATTATATACTTAGAAAATACATAATGTTGATGGAATAATGCTAAAATACTACCTCCTTACTACAGTATATACTTAAAATGCACTTTTCAGCATCAATTCTGGATGTCATAGAAGAAAATGACCCATGAGAACATGTACAGTCATAGTGTACACAGAAAGGATGTTTTAAAATACAAGAATATTAAGAAGCTTCTATTTTTCCAGTAGATGATCAAAAGATTTACTCAATTCTTTTCTTTCTGCATCTGATGAAGAAATACCTTTGCCCTTCCTCTTCGTATTTTCTCTTGACTGGAATTCACCTGCTTATTTGCTCACTTTGGTCATTTCAAGAATGGGCAAAATGAATTTGGAGTAAGGGCATGATCAGCAACTTAAGGCATCCAATAAAAGTCCTTGGTGTAACTCCTGGAATCATGCACAGCAATCTGCAATAAAATTAGATGCTCCCAAACCCCCAGCTGTTTAACCATGCCAGAGTACCATACAGAATAGCTACAGAGATATGTAGTCAGGTAAGGGTCAAGAGATGAAGGGAGTGAAGGGCTAAAGAAGTGGAAGAAAACTCAGAATTATATTCACTATCTATTGTCATTTAAGAGCATACCCAATTTGTTCCAATTTTAAGTCAATTTATGCTTTGTACCTACTAGCTGAGTGAGCACAATAACTGGGCCATTAATAATTCCTTACTTTACAAATTACTAATCAAATCTAATTATTGCATTTTCCAAAATACCAAATCTCTATTTTATCTTCATCTGCCTAGTTATCTTTTCTCTAATCCATATTCTATATAAATCTCAATCATTTTTTTCTTGCTTTTTCCAATATAACTCTTTCAAGCTTTCAAACTGCTACATGCTATTTCCTTTGACTATAGTGTCTTCCCTCCTGTTCTGGCAGGCTACTACTCACTACTACTCATCTCTAACAATCAACCTGAGATAATTCTCTTCTGTGAATCCTCCGACCACCCAAGCAAAATCACTCCCTACCTTTTACCACAGCTATGAGTCCATTATAGTCTTTGATCTTTCTCTTCTTCCTCTTCTATTAGATTATAAGCTCCTTGAGAGTTGACACTGTGTCATATTTATATTCCATCTTCAGTGCCTCTTATAGGAGATGGTTTTAGTGTATTGGATTAATTAATTGATTGATCCACTGATGAACATATGTGTTCTAGGTTCTTTACTCTTCTTGGGAGCCCTACTTTATTATGAAGCATTTATCTCTGTCCTTTCTGTATTTTACAAAATGTGTTTATTAAAACTTCATGAGGTTACTTTGTACTTCTTTTGAGGTCTGTCTTCTTTACCTAAGATTGAAGCAGACATCATAATCTAGTCTCACTTGAGAATTGTTATCATCAATGGTGTATTCGCTGGAGTATGTTTACATTATGTTGGTTGCTTTGAATAATCAGAGACAAGTTGTTTTGAAAACTTTCATCACCACTAGTACCTTTATTTCCTAACAAAGGACTTCTCTAGCAGAGCATATATCTCTAATAAGTCTTAGGTCAATAATAAAATCAGGATTAACTATTTGTCATAGTTTCTGCTGAATTTGAGAATGCTTTCCTCTCTAAGCCAGACATCTCTGTCTGAAGATAAAACATTTTAATTGTTAATGGTCCTAGAATTAACATTATTTTCTCAGTAATTATATCCCAATGATAGGGGATTACTTGTTCCTAATTGCTGATTCTCTGCATGTTTGTCCAATATGCCATACCCAGAAGGAGAAAAAGTGCTCTTATATTTATGATTTTTTATAGTTTTTCCAGGCTGAAATTAGGAACTATTTCTCCTACAGTAAAAATTATAATTTCCTTTTGCTTTGTTTGGAAGATAGAGACAAGGTTTTCCTTATTTTTATATGAGGATATATACATATCAAAATACTAATCAAGTATAGTTCCTAACCAAAGGAAACTTTAGAAAGGAATCTTATTCATTTTTTCTTTCAATTCAGTGATGGAACATTTCAAAAAGGAGCCCAGCAACCTTGAGTCACTTTGTTTAAGAAAAATAGGGGGGGGCAGGGCAAGATGGTGGAGGAGTAGGGTCCCCAAATAACCTGTCCCCCCCAACTTACCTAGATAACTTTCAAATAATCGTGAAAACCTATGAATTTGGCCTGAGATTTAAAGAGAGAACAGCTGGAATACTACAGAGACAAGAGTTTGCCCTTCTAACAAGGTAGGAAGAAAGAAAGAAAGAGAAAGAAAGAAAGAAAGAAAGAAAGAAAGAAAGAAAGAAAGAAAGAATCAGGTTGGGGAGGGGCCCCGTGAGGAGCTGGGCTAAGGCCAGGCAGCTAAAGCCTCCAGGACAAGAAAGCCCAGCCCTGGAGAAGCAGGAGCTTTAAAAATCCACACTGGATTCTTCCTGGATGGAAAGGCGCTTGCAGGGAACTCAGGTAGGATCCCAGGAGGGGCAGTGGAGCCTCCAGGTTCCCAGGGTCACTAACAGAGGATGTGAGCCCAAGGGAGAGCACCCACACCACAGCGGAGCTTGGTAAATGGCTGGAGTGCGCCTGGTGGGGCCTCGGGAGCAGCTCAGACGGCAGCTCTGGGCAGATGGGGCTGTGCAGCCCTGGGAGCCAGATTCCAGCAGTAGGGTCCCCAGATCCCAGGGTGCCAGAAGACACAGCCCAGGATCCTGTGCTCCCCTAAGGACAGGCAGTGGCGGGAAGGGCACAGGACAGTGAGGACACTCCTGCCACTGGGCACCCCAACCTGTGCAGATCAGCGTCCCTACCCCGGGATCATCCAGGCCAGGGTGGACTGGGAGACTGTGGTAGTTACTGAGGGAGCTGACTCTAGGGCTGGAAAGCTGGCCGCCGCCACTGTTGTCGTTCCTCCTGGTGTCACCCTGTGCCTGGGACGGAATGGGGCCCCAGGAAACAGAGGCCTCACAGGATAAACAGCTCCCACTGAGCTGTGCACCTGGCAGGGGGTGGGGCAGCTACCCCAAGTGAACATACCTGAGAATCAGCATAGCAAGCCCCTCCCCCAGAAGACCAGCTGGAAAGACAGGGGAAGAGCAAGTTCTGGACTGAGCAGCATTGGGAAACTCTAGGGGATGTCAAGGGATTTACATTATATAGAACCAGAGGATACACCTCCTTGTTTTGTTTTTTGTTTATTTGTTTGTTTTTCTCTTTTTTTCTTCCTTTTTCCAGTACAACTCGTTTTTAGCCACACTGAACTGAGCAAAATGACTAGAAAGAAGAACTTGCCACAAAAGAATCAGAAACCATACTCTCTCCCACAGAGTTACAGAATTTGGATTAAAATTCGATGTCAGAAAGCCAATTCAGAAGCACAATTATAAAGCTACTGGTGGCTCTGGAAAAAAAGCATAAAGGATTCAAGAGACTAAATGACTACAGATTTTAGATCTAATCAAGTCAAAATTAAGTACCAATTAAATGAGATCCAATCCAAACAGGAGGTCCTAACGATGAGGGTTAATGAGGTAGAAGAAAGACTGAGCAACATAGAAGACAAGTTGATGGCAAGAAAGGAAGCTAAGGAAAAAAGAGAAAAACAATTAAAAGACCATGAGGAAAACTTAAAGGAAATAAATGACAGTTTCAGAAGAAAAAAAAAATCTACATTTAATTGGGGTTCCAGAGGGCACCGAAAGGGACAGAGGACCAGAAAGTGTATTTGAACAAATCATAGCTGAGAACTTGCCTAACTTGGGGAGGGAAACAGGCATTCAGATCCAGGAGACAGAGAGACCCCCCCCCCAAAAAAATCCATAAAAACCATTCAACATCTCAACATTTAATTGTGAAACTTGCAAATTCCAAACATAAAGAGAAAATCCTTAAAGCAGGAAGAGACAAGAGATCCCTAACTTATATGGGGAGAAGTACTAGATTAACAGCAGACCTCTCCACAGACACCTGGCAGGCCAGAAAGGGCTGGAAGGATATATTCAGGGTCCTAAATGAGAAGAACATGCAGCCAAGAATACTTTATCCAGCAAGGCTCTCATTCAGAATTGAAGGAGAGATAAAAGAGCTTCCAAGATAAGCAGAAACTGAAAGAATATGTGCCCACCAAACCAGCTCTGCAAGAGATATTAATGGGGACTCTGTAAAAGAAAGAGAAAATCCAAAGAAACAATCCACAGAAAGAGGGACTGAATAGGTATTATGATGACACTAAATTCATATCTTTCCATAGTAACTCTGAACATGAATGGGCTTAATGACCCCATCAAAAGGCGCAGCGTTCCAGACTGGATAAAAAAGCAAGACCCATCTATTTGCTGTCTACAAGAGACTCAATTTGACCTAAGGACACCTGCAGCCTGAAAATAAAAGGTTGGAAAACCATTTACCATTCAATCGGTCCTCAAAAAAAAAAAAAGCAGGGATAGCAATCCTCATATCAGATAAATTAAAGTTTATCCCAAAGACTGTAGTAAGAGATGCAGAGTGGCACTATATCATACTTAAAGGATCTATCCAACAAGAGGACCTAACAATCATGAATATTTATGCTCCTAATGTGGCAGCTGCCAAGTATATCAATTAATTAATAACCAAAGTGAAGACATACTTAGATAATAATACACTTATACTGGGAGACTTCAACACTGTGCTTTCTGTAAAAGACAGGTCTTCTAAGCACAACATCTCAAGAAACAAGAGCTTTAAATAATACACTGGACCAAATGGATTTCACAGATATTTACAGAACTTTACATCCAAACACAACCGAATACATATTCTTCTCAAGTGCACATGGAACTTTCTCCAGAATAGACCACATACTGGGTCACAAATCAGGTCTTAACAGATACCAAAAGATTGGGATTCTCTCTTGCATATTTTCAGACCATAATGCTTTGAAACTGGAACTCATCACAAGAAGAAATTTGGAAGAAACTCAAACACATGGGGGCATCCTGCTAAAAGATGAAAGGTCAACCAGGAAATTGGAGAAGAATTAAAAAGATTCATGGAAACTAATGAGAATGAAGATACAGCCATTCAAAACCTTGTGAATACAGCAAAATCAGTCCTGAGAGGGAAATACATCGCAATACAAGCATTCCTCAAAAAACTGGAAAAAAAAAACCTGAAATACATAAGCAAACTTTGCATCTAAAGGAACTGGAGAAAGAACAGCAAATAAAACCTACACCCAGCAGAAGAAGAATGCTAACAAAGATCCAAGCAGAACTCAATGAAGTAGAGACCAGAAGAACTGTGGAACAGATCAACAAAACGAAGAGTTGGTTCTTTGAAAGAATTAATAAGATAGATAAACCATTAGCCAGCCTTATTAAAAACAAAAGAGAAAAGACTCTAATTAATAAAGTCACAAATGAAAAAGGAGAGATCCCCACCGATACCAAGGAAATACAAACAATTTTAAAAACATATTATGAGCAGCTATACACCATTGAATTAGGCAATCTAGAAGAAATGGATGCATTTCTGGAAAACCACAAACTACCAAAACTGGAACACGAAGAAATAGAAAACCTGAATAGGCCAATAACCAAGGAGGAAATTGAAGCATTCATCAAAACCTTCCAAGACACAAAAGTCCAGGGCCAGATGACTTCCCAGGGGAATTCCATCAAACCTTTAAAGAAGAAAAAATACCTATTCTACTAAAGCTGTTCCGAAAGACAGAAAGGGATGGAATACTTCCAAACTCATTCTATGAGACCTGCATCACCTGAATTCCAAAACCAGACAAAGATCCCACCAAAGAGGAGAATTATAGACCAAAATCCCTGATGAACACAGATGCAAAAATTCTCACCAAGATACTAGCCAATAGGATCCAACAGTACATTAAGAAGATTATTCACCATGACCAAGTGGGATTTATCCCTGGGATGCAAGGCTGGTTCAACACTCATAAAGCAATCAATGTGATAGATCGTATCAACAAGAGAAAAAACAAGAGCCATATGATCCTCTTAATAGATGCAGAGAAAGCATTTGACAAAAGACAGCATCCATTCCTGATCAAAACTCTTCAGAGTGTAGGGATAGAGGGAACATTCCTCAGCATCTTAAAAGCCATCTATGAAAAGCCCACAGAAAATATCATTCTCAGTGGGGAAACACTGGGAGCCTTTCCCCTAAGATCAGGAACACGACAGGGAAGTCCACTCTCACCACTGCTATTCAACATAGTACTAGAAGTCCTAGCTTCAGCAATCAGAAAACAAAAAGAAATAAAAGGCATTCAAATTGACAAAGAAGAAGTCAAACTCTCCTTCTTTGCAGATGACATGTTACTGTACATAGAAAACCCAAAAGACTCCACCCCAAGATTACTAGAACTCATTCAGCAATTCAGCAGTGTGGCAGGATACAAAATCAATGCCCAGAAATCAGTGACATTTCTATACACTAACAATGAGACTGAAGAAAGAGAAACTAAGGAGTCAATCCCATTTACAATTGCACCCAAAAGCATAAGATACCTAGGAATAAACCTAACCAAAGAGGTAAAGGATCTATACCCTAAAACCTACAGAACATTTCTGAAAGAAATTGAGGAAGATGCAGAGAGATGGAAAAATATTCTGTGCTCATGGATTGGAAGAATTAATATTGTGAAAATTTCAATGCTACCCAGGGCAATTTACACATTTAATGCAATCCCTATCAAAATACCATGAACTTTCTTCAGAGAGTTGGAACAAATCATCTTAAGATTTTTGTGGAATCAGAAAAGACCCTGAATAGCCAGGGGAATGTTAAAAAAGAAAACCAGAGCCGGGGGCATCACAATGCCAGATTTCAGGTTGTACTACAAAGCTGTTATTATCAAGACAGTGTGGTACTGGCACAAAAACAGACACATAGATCAATGGAATAGAATAGAGAATCCAGAAATGGGCCCTCAACTCTATGGTCAACTAATATTCGACAAAGCAGTGAAGAATATCCACTGGAAAAAGGACAGTCTCTTCAATAAATGGTGCTGGGAAAATGGAGAGCCATGTGCAGAAGAATGATACTGGACCATTACACAAAGAAAAACTCAAAATGTATGAAAGATCTAAATGTGAGACAAGAATCCATCAAAATCCTAGAGGAGAACACAGCCAACACCCTTTTTGAACTTGGCCACAGCAACTTCTTGCATGTTCTCCTATGAAGGCAAAGGGAAACAAAAGCAAAAACGAACTATTGGAACTTAATCAAGGTAAAAAGCTTCTGCACAGCAAACAAAGCAGTCAGCAAAACTAAAAGACAACCTACAAAATGGGAGATATTTGCAAATGACGTATCAGATAAAGGGCTGGTATCCAAGATCTATAAAGAACTTATGAAACTCAACACCAAAGAAACAAACAATCCAATCATGAAATGGGCAAAAGACATGAAGAGAAATCTCACAGAGGAAGACATAGACATGGCCAACATGCACATGAGAAAATGCTCCACATCACTGGCCATCAGGGAAATACAAATCAAAACCACAATGAGATCCCACCTCACACTAGTGAGAATGGGGAAAATTAACAAGACAGGAAACAACAAATATTGGAGAGGGTGTGGAGAAAGGGAAACTCCTGCGCTGTTGGTGGGAATGTGAACTGGTACAGCCACTCTGAAAACTGTGTGGAGGTTCCTCAAAGAGTTAAAAATAGACCTGCCCTACGGCCCAGCAATTGCACTGCTGGGGATTTACCCCAAAGATACAGATGCAGTGAAACACCGGGACACCTGCACCCCAATGTTTCTAGCAGCAATGTCCACAATAGCCAAACTGTGGAAGGAGCCTCGGTGTCCATCGACAGTTGAATGGATAAAGATGTGGTCTGTGTATACAATGGAATATTACTCAGCCATTAGAAAAGACAAATACCTACCATTTACTTCAACGTGGATGGAACTGTAGGGTTATGCTGAGTGAAATAAGTCAATTGGAAAAGGACAAACATTATATGGTTTCATTCATTTGGGAAATATAAAAATCAGTGAAAGGGAATAAAGGGAAAGGAGAGAAAATGAGTGAAAATATCAGTGAGGGTGACAAAACATGAGAAACACCTAATTCTGGGAAATGAACAAGGGGTAGTGGAAGGGGAGGTGGGTGGGGGGATGGGGTGACTGGGTGACGGGTACTGAGGGGGGCATTTGACGGGATGAGCACTGGGTGTTATACGATATGTTGGCAAATTGAACTCCAATAAAAAAAAATTTTAAATAAGTAAATAATAAGAGGAAAAAATATAGAATTTACCAGTCTTACCTGTAGTTCCATGGGAAAGAAAGTTATTATTACATATTAGCATTTCAGGGACCTCAGGGAGCCCCATTTAGGAATATTTCCATGGAGCGTCCTCTAGCATAACTCTATCTACTTTTCTGATTGAAAGACCATGTTCTCAAGCTTTCCTGAGAAAACTTTCCTATCAGTTTTCACTTGTAAATAAGAAGAGGTTTATCCCCTAATCCCAATGGCTGACAGTGAGACCCTAGGACAGGCAATTTTAATAACTGTTCTTTTTCTTTATAAAAAAAAAAATCTATTCATGAGAGACACAGCAAGAAAGGCAGAGACACAGAAAGAGGGAGAAGCAGGCTCTCGAGGAGGAGCCTGATGTGGGACTCAATCCTCCATCCCGGGATCTCACCCCGAGCGGAAGGCAGATGCTCAACTGCTAAGCCACCCAGGCATCCCATTAATAACTGGGTTTTTAAAAGATTTTATTTATTTATTTATTCATTAGAAACAGAAAGAGAGAGAGAGGCAGAGACACAGGCAGAGGGAGAAGCAGGATCCATGTAGGGAGCCCGATGTGGGAATCGATCTGGGGACTCCAGGATCATGCCCTGAGCCGAAGCAGATGCTTAACCCATTAATAACTGTTCTAATGCAGGTTCTGTTATTTTGTCCTAGAGCTCCCTCATTCCTGATCTTATCTTTTTCTTGTAGAGCTCATAGCATCCGCTTCCTCAGTATTGTTTCTCCTCCCACCTTCTGTTAATGTCCTTTACATCTCTTCATAATTATATCTTGGATCTCAGACTAAATCTGGAGAGAGTTTCCTGATCCTGCATTCCCTATGCCCTAAAATCATCATTGCTGCTGCCACAGAGAATTGCTAGGCTGAATGTTAGATGGAAGAATATTTCAACAATCTAAACAAGAAATGAAGACCTGGACTGAGTCATGGCAGTGGAAATGAGAGGTTCACATTGGTGAGGCATTTCAGAGTTATGATCAAAATAATTTGGTGCCTAACTGGGGGGTAATAGAAAGGGGAAAAGCTATTAAGCAGAAATAGAAATCAAATACTTCTTCTAGTTATTAGTTACTGCTTGAAAGGAAAGGGTGTCAGGTGGGTGTGTTTGTGTGTGTGTGTGTGTGTGTGTGTGTGTGTTATCATGGGAAGCCATCAAAACAGCTAAGGAGAACCAAGGGAAAATTCTTATGTTAAGACTGTTTTTGACCCATAAAAATGGCAATTTCATTTGATTCAACCTAAAAAAGTTAAACCTAGAAAAAGTCATTTTCATTGCTGACCATTTTATTGGCATGTTCACAACTTTCTATTTCCAATTTCTTCTAGGTTTTATGTACACAGAAAAATACTCAGTGGTAAGTAGTACAAGCCTCCTTAGGCCTTTAAACTACTAGTAAATCTACAGATGTTTTCTTTTTAATAATAATAATAATAGATAAGTGCACTTCCATGAAGATTATATCATATTATCCTCACACTAATATCCCCAGGGAAGATATTATCCTCATTGTACATATGGAAACAGGCTCAAAGAGGTTAAACAGCTTGTCTGATGACAAATGGAAAGTAATGACCTCTAAGGATTCTGGCTGCTAGTCTGCCGTTCTTTCCACTTTGTGTGGATTGCCTATCTATGAAACAGAAAGGAGGAGATTAGGTGTGCCTCTCATCAGCTATGTCTAAATCATCAGAAATAAGCCAACAAAACAAAACAAGGTCAGCTTTTACTCTCTAAATTGTGATCATTTTACATGGGCTTGAATGCATGAGGCAGCTTAAAAGTTATTAAAATTATCACTGTAGCCCTTTTTAAAAAATAATTATATCTTCAGGCCTCCTCTCACATTATATCCTATAGAGCTTTGCTGTTGAGAAGACCATGAAACAGCCTTACAGTAAAAAAAAAAAAAACACTTTTCCTGTTCTGTTCTTCTGCCCAAATTTGCCTTTCCTGGTGTTAGCTGCTGACTGTCTAGAGAACATGCCCAGTGCATTTTCTTTGTTTCACAGAAGAAGCCTAAAGAAGACTTTGGATTTTAATTTGAAAAATAAATAAATGCCCTTGAAAAAGGATGGATGTATTCCCGTAGGCCTCTTTCATTAATATGAGCTTCATGAAATGCAGAGTTCAATCATGGGATTCAAGGTTAGAGGCAGAGGACCACACAAACTTGGAGACGCCTTAAAAAATTAGAGAGGAAAATGTGGTTTATTAGTTATACTAGTTACAGAATGAACAGCATATTGTATGTGCTGTGTTAGAGGTATGTTATGAATAACAAAAGCCCTGGAGCATTTACATATTTGTTTTCAGCAATCCCGGCAGTTGGATTTCACCATTCTATGCCTCTTTGCCAGAATCACTAAACACTGGTACATATGGCATCTGAAGTACCATATGCCATAGAAAATGTTAGCTGATGCCTATACTTCTATATTATATTTCTATTTCAGATTTTTGCAGTTTGAACAAAGAATAGTAGAAAAAACAAAATATTGGACAAGCAGTAAACAGTAAAGTGAAAAAAATGCCTTCAGAGAAAGCAAATAAAGGAAATGAATCTACCATGAGTTAACATGACTATATGGTAATGAATCAGATATGGGAAGTAATTGTTTTGCATGAATAAATTTAGATAGCTTTTCATTCTATTATTTTGGAGCTAAAGGCTGCAACATGAATACTGAGAGCTGACATATTTTTCTTATCTTATTCTTTCTGACATTTCTTGCTAAAATCATAGTCTCCATTTGATTGAAGTTAATTAACATGAAGGCTATAGTCAGTGACATCTAAAAGCTAGGTTAAAACAGAAAATTCAAATATCGGGCATTATTTTGCAATATTTATTTAGATTTTTGACTGAGATTTTTAGCTAGCATCTAGGTTTTTTTGTTTTTGTTCTTAGACACGGAAAGACTCTAAAGTTAAAGTTAACATAATTGAATACTTAGCTCCCTCAAAACAGAGAAACAAACAAAACCTCATGGTCAACTGTGATATTGGGATTTATAAAAAATATACACATTTGATCATTCAGATGACCAAAATATATTTCTCATATATATTTGGTCTTCATCCATAGTTCCTGGCTCACAGTTCCCAAAACCCCTAGAATTTCTCAGCTGTAAGAGCAATGGGAACATCTTTTATTATATTTGTTCTTTTAGCCTCAGTTCCTGAATTTGCTTCAGAGCCACAAAGCTGAAACTGGTGTCTTGTTATTCATACAAACCCCTTTTCCACCACAATTTATGGTAATGAAAGTGACTCGCAGAAATCACCTCAGGATGGGGACTGTTTCTAGGGGAACCAACCATGACTAGAGGGTTGAAACTTTCAATTCCATCCCCTAATTTCTGGGGAGGTAGAGGCTGAATCAATCACCAACAGCTAATGAGTTAATCAATCATTCCCACATAACAAAGCTTCATAAAAACCCAAGAAAGGAATTCAGAGAGCTTCCAGGTTGGGGAACCAGAATGCTTCCACATGCCACCATTGACAGTCCCCAAGCTCCACAAGGACAGAAGCTCCTTTGCTCAAGAAGACTCATCTATTTATCTCTTTATCTGAGTGTTGATTCATATGCTTTAATATCTTTTGTAATAAATTAGTAATCTAGTATGTAAAATATTTCTCTGACTTCTATTAACTGTTTTAGAAATTAATGAAAATTGAGGAAGGGGCTGTGGGAACCTCTGACTTAGAGTCAGTTCAGAAGTAAAGGTAACAACCTTGGCTTGCACTTCGCATCTGAAGTAGAAGGCATTTTGTGGGACAAAGCCCTTTACCAATGGAATCTGATAGTATCTATCTCCAAGTAGGTAGTGTAAGAATTAAGCTGAATTCTCAGACATCCTGCTGGTGTAGGCTTCCCATAACAATTACTTGTTATGGGAAGCCTACACACACACATACACACACACACACAGAGGAATTGGGTCCAGGAACCTGAAAGACCAATATTTTACCAATAAGAAAAACATCAAAATAACTGACTAGCTCTAATATGTAATAGGTAAGTGATAGACCACTGGGAATGATTTGGTGAATATATTAATCCCAGGAGAAAACTGCTTATTCACAATTTTTCAAAGACAGCTTATTCTTTTTAGTATTACCAAAAAACCTCCACAAAATTCTTAGCCTGAATTTGGTGTGGAATAGACACATCATTCAAAACTGTGGAAACCTCTAGGGGTTAGGCTACCTGACTCAGTGACTGAATGAGTAAGCCTACTAGAGTAAGGTATGAGAGGGGAGAAAAACAAAACAACAATGTAAAGCATAAAAGTTGTAATATTTTGACTTAAAAATTATCTAATAATTTTAATAATTTCTAATAATTTAAAAGCAGAGTTGTGTAGTATATTAGAGTTTTCTGGATAAACAGGATGAATACAGAACTAAAACCAAAATAGATAGATATATTTGTTATAAGAAATTGGCTCATGTGATTACAGAAGCTGAGAAGTCTCACAATCTGCCGTTTGCAAGCTGGAGACCCAGGAGAGCCAGTGGTGTGATTTCAGCCGTAGTCTGAAGGCAAAAGAATCAGAGAAGCCAATGATATAAATTCTAATCCAAGGGCAGGAGAAGATGGATATCCCAGCTGAGCAAGCAGAAAAGAAGAAATCCTTCCTTCCTGGTTTTTTGTTCTGTTCAACCAATTGAAGGCTGCCCATCTGTATGGCAGGAGGCGTCTACTTTACTGAATCTACCTCATCTCATCCAGAAACATCCTCACAGACACACCTCGAAATTGTGTTTAATCTGAGTACCCCATTACCCAAATTGACACATAAAATTAACCATCACAAGTAGTACTTTACAAGTTTAAAAGCACATTTTTATTAATTCTCCTAAAAATAAACAATTGTAAAAAACAAAACAAACAAAATTCTGCAAGTTGGGCATCACTGCTTTCTCATGTAACAGATGAGGAAACAAGCTCAGATTGTTTTCTTGCTCTTATGTCTTAACTATACATTGGAATTACACTTTATTCTAGAAGTAATCCTTCCCCAAATTGGAAGATTGGTAACCAAATACCCTTTCCAGAAGAACTGTATATTGCCCAGTAAGATGCAAAATTATATGAAACATAGAACCTCAAGTTTTTTCCTAAGAGTTTGCTCTGTATGAGGTCTATGAAGAGATCTATGTAAACTTAGGGCTATATTTTTCATGTCCTAGTCATTCCAGAACCAAGAAGCTCAGGCTCCCACACCTACACAAAGAAACCAAATGTACATCAAGACTCTTCTGTAATGCTAGCATGATCCTCCCTTAACAGACCTCCTAATCCTAAAGCCATAGCAAGGTAGGTATATTTGTTTCCTAGGACTTCCATAACAAATTACTATAAACCTGTACCAAAACAACAGATACGAGTTCTTTCACTGTTCTGGAGGCTAGAAGTCCAAATTCAAGGTGTTGCTCTCTCTAAAGTCTCTAAGAGAGGAAACTTCCTGGTCTCTTCCAACTTCTGACAGCTCCAGGCATTCTTTAACTTGTGGCTGCATAACTCCAGTCTCTCCCTCTGTCTTCCCATGCCCTTCTCACAGTCTTGTATCATGTCTCTCTTCTGTGTGTCTCTTATAAGAACACTTGTCATTGGATTTAGAGTCTGTTCAGGTAATGTAGAATGATCTCACCTTAAAATCTTTAACTTAATTACTTCTACAAAACCCTTTTTCCAAATAAGAACACATTCTCAGATTCTAGGGACTAGAATGTGGACATGTATTTTGGAAAGTGGCACTGTTAGACATACTGCAGTATACCCTCTGCCCCCTAAAATTCACATCTGTCTCACATGTAAAATACATTCACTCTATCCCAACAACCTCTTCCAAAGTCTCAATTCCTTACAGCATCAACTCTAAGGCCCAAACCTCATATAATTATCATCAGCTCAAAAGTCCCAAATCTCATTATCTACATCAAGTATGGGTTAGACTCTGAAGATGATCCAACCTGGGACAAAAGTTTTTCTTCTGCGGACATGTAAAACAAGAAAACAAGTTATTGAATTTTAAAATATAATGATGAGATAGGTATAGATATTAGACATAGACAGGGTAGACATTCCCATTTCCAAAGGGAGTCAAGAAGTCACTGGAAGGAATAAAGAGGTCACCAGTCCCGGGTAAGTTTGAAATACATAATGAAAAATTCTGTTAAATTTTAAGACTTGTGAATAATACACTGTGACTTAATGCTCTGCCCACTGAGACTCCATAGGCTTCTGTAAACCTGCAGTGGCTCTACCCTTGGAATCATTATTACTTTTTCTGAAGGGTAGCATATGTTTGCAGTTGTAATTTCCTGCTTGAGTAATTTTGAAAGCCCAACAGCTTTCTCTCATTATGTCCTGTCTCTGTCCCTTTCCATCCAAGTTAGCAGTGTTCCTGCTGATATAACATTCTCAAAAACCATGTGGGTCTCTCATGTATGTCACAGGTGTCTACAGCATTAGATATTTTCTGGATAACCCCATCTCTCCTGTCTTCTACTGAGATGATCGAGTGGATCCATGGGTTGTAATACCCTAACTGTTTAAGCAAGAGTTTATCCAGCCATCTCTAGAACATGCTTCCGTAGTAGCAAATTTCCTAATGTTAGCATCCTTTGAAATCTCGACAGGCCAAGAACTTCAGATATCATCAAGTGCTAGCTCCTTTTTGCTTAGCAGTCTCTTCCTTAATTTATCTCTTTCCTCTTGCATTTTACTAAGGAGAAAGAAAATACCAGGCTGAATCTTACTTTGCTTGAAAATCTCTTCAGCAACATATTCAATTTTATCGTTTACAATTTCTGTTTTCTCCACCACAGCAGAACACAATGCAGCCAAGTTTTATGCCACTATATAACAATTCCTTCAGTTATATATAAAATTCCTTCAGTTTCCAATAATCTGTTCCCCTTTTCCTTCTGAGTCCTTACCAGAATTGCCTTTAGCATCCATATTTCTACCAACAGTCTCCTCAAAGCAATCTAGACTTTTTCTAGTATGTGCTCAGATGTTTTCCAGCCACTGCCCTTTACCCAATTGTTATATACATGAGCCAGAGATGGCCTCCGTATATTGTCTTCTATGTTACTTACTTCTTAACGGGCTGAAACTCATTAGTTCCAAACCCCACTAGAGTCAAACTCAAATTTTTATACAACCAATTGTTTTAAACTTACCCCAAATAAGCAGATTTTTTAGCCATATCAAGCCTGCCTGCTTTGGTATCCCATAAAATTGCTCACAACATGTATTAGCCATAGATAAGACAAACATACTAAACTGTTGCTGCTTTACAGAATTCTCTGACCTAAAGAATCCTGTTGGGATGCTGAGCAACATTACCTCTCCTATCTCCTGGCCCTTAGAAGTTCCCTTACCCTTCTCCCTTTTGAGTGGTAGCCCTCAAAGTGTGGCCTCTGGACCATCTCACACTCAAACCCACCAAAGTGTTGCCCAAATAAAGGCCGTTTGTTTATTAAGTCCAAGTTATTTTTCTCTTTTATCACTCATGCTTTTGACATTATGATTGAGAGCTCTTTGCTTAATACCAGTTCATTAGGATGTGCTTCTAAAAGTTTTATAGTTTTTGGCTTTATATTTAGAGCTGATCTATTTTGTATTAATATTGGTATAAAGTGTGAAATTTAGTTGTTTTCTTTTGGAGGTCTTTTTTGGATATGAATTATCCAATCATCCAACATTACTTGTCAAAAAATCTGTTCTTTCTCTAACTTTTGTACTTTTGCCAAAAATCAAATGGTTGTGTTTGTATGGATCTATTTCTGTATTTTCTATCCTGTTCCATTGATCTACTTGTCTGTTTTTTTTTAAGACTTATTTATTTATTCGAGAGAGAGAGAATGAGAGAGAGAGAGAGAGAAACAGAGGCAGAGACATAAGCAGAGGGAGAAGCAGGCTCTTTGCAGAGAGCCCAATGCGAGACTCTATCCCAGATCCCCGGGATCACGACCTGAACCAAAGGCAGCCGCCCAACTGCTGAGCCACCCAGGCGTCCCTGCTTGTCTGTTCTTTTGCCAAGATGACACTCCCTTGATTACTGTAGTTTCATAGTAAGTCTTGAATTCAGGTACTGTAAATTCTCTAAATTTATTCTTCTTTTTCAAAATTGGTTTGGCTGCTCTATTTCCTTTGTCTTTCTATAAATATTTTACAAAATGTCTACAAAATATCCTTATGTAACTTTAATCATCATGTTAGATCTATGTATTAATTTAGGAAAAATTAACAACTTTCCTATATTGAGTATTCCAATTAATAATTAAGGAATATCTACTATTTAAATTTTGATTTCTTTTGTCAGCATTTTGTTTTCAGCATAAAGATACTGCACAGTTCAGTTAGATTTATTTGCAGGTATTTTCCTTTCTGTCCAAAACTTCTTTAATTTTAAAAACTTTGGGTATCTAATTGTTCATTGCAGAACAATTGTTTTGTGTACTTATCTTTTGAAGTTGCATCCAGTGACCTTGCTTAACATATATATTTGTCCTAAAATTTTGAAAACAAATTTCTAGAAATTACTTATGTGGGGAAATAACGTCATCTATAAACAGGGACAGTTTATTTCTTTCTTTCCACACCATACATCTTTAATTTCTTTTTCTTGCCTTATTGAAATGGCTAAGGCTGCCAGAATGATGTTCAATAGTAACAATAAAAGTGGACATTTCTTCCTTTTTCCAATCATAGGAAATATTCAAGTGAAGCTCTTTCTGCTCCTGGATCCTGTCCTTGTGCTTTAATAAAACTACCTTTTTTGCACTGAAAACATCTCAAGAATTCTTTCTTGACTGTTCACTCCTGGACATGATACCACATCAAATTACATCGTTTTGGTGTCCAACCTGCAAATTGAGTCCAGTTAATTCCATTTTTCTTTTTTTTTTTAAGATTTATTTATTTATTTATTCATGAGAAACACAGAGAGAGAGAGGCAGAGACATAGGCAGAGGGAGAAGCAGGCTCCCTGCAGGGAGCCTGTTGCAGGACTCAATCCCAGGACCCTGGGATCATGACTGACCTAAAGACAGATGCTCAATCACTGAGCCACCGAGGTGTCCCAGGAATCCATTTTTCTTTAGTGTCACTTTCATTTTATATATTGCTGGATTCAATTTATTAATATTTTACTAGGGACTTTGTGTCTATGTTCATGAGGGATATTGATCTGTGAAATTTTTTCCTGTATTGCCTTCGTCTCGGTTTCATATCTTAGTCTCACAAAATGAACTGTGATATATTTCCCTCTCTTCTATTTTCTGGAAGAAATTGTGTAGAATTTCTGTTATGTCTTCTTTAAACATTTGATATATTCACCACTTAAGCCATATAAGCATGGAGAGTTCTTTTTCAAAATGATTTTTTTTTGTTTGTTATTATGAATTCAGCTTCTTTAGTAGTTATAGGACCATTCAGGGTATCTATTCCATCTTGGGTGAGTTTTGGTAGTTTATGGTTGTCACAGCACTGGCATTTCATCTAACCTCATGAATTTGTCAAGTTTTTTATAGTATTAGCTTAGTATCCTTTTATTATCCAGAGTCTGTAGTTATATCTCCTTTTCCATGCCTGATATTAGCAATTTGTGTCTTTTCTTTGTCAGTCTTCCTAGAGGTGTCTTATTTTATCAATCTTTTGAAAGAACCATCTTGTGTTTTCATTGATTATATTTTGTTTCTTTTTAAAGTTTCTTTTATTTCTATTCTTATCTTATTTTCTTCTACTTCTTTTGACTTTATTTTCCCTTTTCTAGTTTAAAATGGAAGCTTAGGCTATTGATTTGAGATCATTCTTCTTTTTTAATATAAACATCTAATGTTATATATTTCCATCTAAGTACTGCCTAAGCTATATTCCACAAATTCTGATATTTTTTTCCTTCATTTCAAAATATTTTATAATTTCTCTTAAAATTTCTTATTTGATGCATAAAGTGTCTAGATATGTATTTGAATTCTAAGCGTCTGGAAATTTTCCTATTAACTTTCTGATGTCTGTTTCTTGCTTACTATCTTTCTGATATATCTGATTTTTGCTTGGTATGGTCAGAGAACATACTTAAGATTTTTCTGATTACTTTATATTTGCTAACTTTGTTTTATGTTCCAGGATATGATGTATTTGGGCAAGTGTATATGTGCATGTGGAAAGAAATATTTCTACTGTTGTTTGGTCAAGTGTTCCATAAGTTAAAAATTAAATCCAGCTGTTTGATGGTGATGTTCCATTATTCTACAACTTTGTTGATTTTCTTTCTACTCATTCTACTATTACTATGAGAGGAATTTTTAGGTCTCCAATATAATTGTGTAACTGCCTATTTGTCCTTTCACTTCTATCAGTTTTGTTTTCTGTAACATAAAGCATTGTTATCAGGTGCACAGATTTAAGATTATTATGAATTATCGATAACGTGTCCCTTTTTTCACTATGATAAGTGATAATTTTTATCCCTGGTACTTTTTTAGCTAAGAAATCTATGTAAGCTATTCATATAGCCACTATAGCTTTCTATTGATTGTTTTCAGGCATTATTTATCTTTTTACTTTTAATCTATATATATATATATCATTATATTTAAAATGACTGTTTTTGTAAGAGCATAAATTTGGTTTATGGTTTGTTTTTTCTTAATCCATTCTAACCATCTCTGTATTTTCTACTGATGTGTTTTTTTTTAAGATTTATTTATTTATTTATGAGAGAGAGAGAGAGGCAGACACATAGGCAGAGAGAGAAACAGGCTCTTCAAAGGGAGCCCGATGTGGGACTGGATCCCCGGACCCAGGATCACGTCCTGAGCCGAAAGCAGACACTCAACCACTGAGCCACCCAGGCATCCCTCTACTGATGTGTTTAGACCATTTGCAGTTAATGTAGTTAGTGATATATTTAAATTTAGGTCTAAAATTTATATTTAAATATATTTAAATTTAGGTCTAAATTTTATATTTAAATATATTTAAATTTAGGTCTAAAATTTAAATTTTATTATTCCTTTTTTGTTCATTTATCTGACTTTTGTTCCTCTATTTTCCCTTTCCTGACTTATTTTCAGTTATGTAAACATTTTGACTATTCAATTTATCCATTATGTTTTTCACTATATTTCTACTTAACTTTTTAGCAACTGCTCTAAGGATTATAAGATAGTCATTTTTTCACAGCCTACTTAGGATGCATATTTCATCAGTTCAAGCAGAATGTAGATATATTACCACAAGTGTCTCTTTACTCTCTCCTACAGTGAAAACCCCATCAGGAAACGTTCCACACTTTCAGTGTGTTGAGTTGTGGTTTCCCCCCACCCACTTCCCCTTCTGCAACCCTTCGCTTGTTTCCCAGAGTTAGGAGTCTCTTATAGTTTGTCTTCTTCTCTAATTTTTCCCCACTCAGTTTTCTCCCTTCCCTTATGGTCCTTTTCACTATTTTTTATATTCCAAATATGAGTGAAACCGTAAGATAATTGTCTTTCTCCAATTGAGTTATTTTACTCAGCATAATGCCCTCTAGTTCCATCCACGTTGAAGTAAATGGTGGGTATTGGTCCTTTCTGATGCCTGAGTAATATTCTATTGTATATATAGACCACATCTTCTTTATCCATTCATCTATTGAATGACATTGTGGTTCCTTCCACAGTTTGGCTATTGTGGACATTGCTGCTATGAATACTGGGGTGCAGGTGTCCTATTGTTTCACTGCATCTGTATCTTTGGGGTAAATACCCAGTAGTGCAATTGCTGGGTCAAAGGGAAGCTCTATTTTTAACTTCTTGAGGAACTCCCACACTGTTTTTCAGAGTAGCTGCACCAGTTTGCATTCCAACCAACAGTATAAGAGGGTTCCACCTTCGCCACAACCTCGCCATTTCCTGCCTTGTTAATTTCAGCCATTCTCATCCATGTAAAGTGGTATCTCATTGTGGTTTTGATTTGTATTTCCCTGATGACAAGTGATGTGGAGCACTTTTTTCATGTGTTTGTTGGCCATGTGTATGTCTTCTTTGGAGAAATGTCTGTTCATGTCTTCTGCCCATTTGAGGACTGGATTGTTTGCTTCTTGGATGTTGAGTTTGGTAAGTTCTTTATAGATCTTGGATACTAGCCCTTTATAAGATATCTGGTCATTTTTATAGGCATTTTCAGTGCCTGCTTTTTATCAAGTATATAGGTCATACTTTCCTGTTCTTTTTCATGCCTTGGAATTTTTTTTATTGGGAACTAAACAGCTTACACACTACATTGTGGCAATTCTGGGATTAGTTCCCTGACTCAAGTTTGTTATTGTTATCCCTCCCACATACACACACACACAATATTAGGTCTCTAATGCTCTGTGATCAGGAAGCACATCCTGAAATCACTCTGGGATGACAATGGTGCTAGCTAGTAAGATTCTCTACCACCCTTTCCTGACCACACTCAGGTATTGAAGTCTAATGGCAAGAAAAGCAAAAATGAACAAGGGGAACTATATGAAACGAAAAATCTTCTGCACAACAAAGAAAACAAATAAAAAATTAAAAAGGTAAAAAAAAAAATTAAAAAGGTATCTTATGGAATGGGAGAAAATATTTGCAAACCATTTATCTGATATGTGATCAATAATCAAAAAAAAAGTAACTCCTACAACTGAATAGCAACAAAATAAATAATCTGATTTTAAAATGAAGAAAACACCTAAGTAGACAGGTACACAAAAGATGCTAAAAAACAAACACATGAAAAGATGCTCAATATCATTAATCATCAGAAGAATGCAAATCAAAATCACAATGAGATATCACCTCTCACCTGTTAGGATGGCCATTATGCAAAAAGAAGAGATAACAAGTGCTGACAAGGATGTGAAGAAAAGGCAACACTTGCATGTTGTTGGTAGGAATATAAATTGGTATAGCCATTATGGCAGATAGTATAGAGGTACCTCAAAAAATTAAAAATAGAACTATCATAACATCCAGCAATCTCACTTCTAGGTGTATATCCAAAGGAAACAAAATCAGTATCTTGAAAGATAATATGCACTCCCATGTTCACTGCAGTACTGCTCACAATAGCCACGATATGGAAATAGCTAGAGTCTGTCAGTGGATGAACTGATAAAAACATTTGGTACCAGACACACACACAAAACCAGAATATTATTCAGCCATAAACAGAAGGAAATCCTACCACTTTGGTACAATATACCTGGAGGATATTACACTAAGTGAAATAAACCAAAATAGGAAGACATATACTGTATAATTTCACTTAGATCATTTAAAAATACACCAAGACACCTGGCTGGCTTAGTCAGTGGAGCACATGACTTTTGATCTCTGAATTTTGAGTTGAAGCCCCACATTGGGTATAGAAATTACTTAAAAATTAAATCTTTAAAAAAATAAGAAATAGGGGTGCCTAGGTGACTTAGATAGTTAAGCATCTGACTTTGACTCAGGTTATGATCTCAAGGTCCTGGGATTGAGCCCATATTGGGCTCCCTGCTCAGTGGGGAGTCTGCTTGCCCCTCTCCTTTTGTCCCTCCCCCTGCTCACACATGTTCTCTTTCTCTCTCCTAAATAAATAAATAAATAAATAAATAAATAAATAAATAAATATTAAAGAAATGAAAAAGGCCAAACTCATAGAGACAGAAGGGGCTGGGGGGGGGGGGGAGAGAGGAAGTGCAAATAGGGAATTGTTCGTCAAAGATACCAACTTACAGTTATAAAATGATTAACTTTTGAAGATCTAATGCACATTATGGTGACTACAGTTAATAATACTGTATCATATACTTGAAATTTGCAAAGAGTAGGTCTTAAGTATTCTCACCAATAAAAGGTAAGCTTAAGAGGTAATAGATGCATTAATAACTTGATTATGATAATCATTTCACAATGTATATGCATATCAAATCATTCCCATATGTGCTATAAATATATACAATTTCATTTGTCAATTTTAATTCAATAAAGCTGGAAAAAAAAGAAAAATGAACAGTTCCCAGGAGCAGAATTTCTCCACAAACTAATCCAATCATATTGTGGCTCCTTGGAAAGAATTGTTTCTGAGATCAGTGTTTGAACTCTTATTCTGCAGTTAATTCATACAAACTAGCTGACTTACAGTCTAGGCTATACTAAATCCCCTTTCCAATTGCCTTTTATCACAACCTACATGTTTGTTTGTTTTAAGTAATCTCTCTGCCTAACCTGTGGCTCGAACTCACAACCCTAAGATCAGGAGTAACATGCTCTACCAACTGAGCCAGCCAGGCACCCTACAACCTCTACTGTTCTTGTTCTTCGAAAGTAATTCTTAGGTTTAAACTTCCCCACTCTGTTGCAAATGAAATCTTTTTTTTTTTTTTTTCAGAAAGAGATTAGTAGCTATCTGCTTTAAGACCTGGTTTTCCCCTTCTACCCACAGTCAAAATTTCTGAGCCAGGGCTTTGGGGGTAGGAACAATGACAAGCTTCTGAGTGAAACCTCTACCCTAGGAGATGAGTGCTTGTGGGGGTGGAAGGGGCAGCAGCCAGCAGTCCTCTCAGCTTCTTCTCCTGGTACAGAATCTTTCCCTCAAGGACTGAGGGAAGGGCTCTCAGGATCCAGGGATTCCCAATGTGCCATACCCAAAGTAGAACCTCTATTCCACAAGTAAGGGTTAGTCTTAAGGAAGAAGCTCTGAATCTCCTAACCACACTCACCTGAGACCTAACCTCAGCAACAAGTAGCTAGGGGCAGGATTAGAAAAGCAGAACTCTTGCTCCCATTGCAAAGAAAATCCTCCAGTAAGGACCTGGAGGATAAAGGGAGCCCTATGTTCTTGGTTGCAACAGTCTGAGTGAGTCAATGCCCAGTGAGTTAGGAAGAGGTAGGAAGAAAGTGGTCTTGGCTCAAATACCACAGACTTTCATCCATTTTACCAAATTTTCATAAATTTTCTTGCTTAGACCTTTCTTAATTTGCTGTTTGCCTTCAGGGCTATTTCCAGAGGCTTTAAATGACCATCTTTTGCAAATATATAATTTTCACTAATTTCCCGGGGGGGGGCGATTCAGGAGAGCTCCCCATGCTATCATGACAGAAGTTGATCAATTTCCATTAGCTGTATTGTTTAGTTGTACATAATATGTCCAGAAGTATTCATCCTTGCTTGTCACTAATTTTTCTAGAGTTAACTTGCTTCTCTCCTTTAAAATGGTGACTTCTAAATCTATACCAGTACACTCAATTTCTTAAACTCTTAGTTTCTAGAAATTCCAAAATGAAGCTTTTATGTTAATATCTAGAGTGAACACTCAAAACTGATTCTAGTTATAAAATTTATCTAAAATGAGGAAAGAAACGTGTTCCTCCACTACCGTCCTCTTTCATCATTTTATCTATGGTTTAGTTCAGGTTTAGGAGGAAAAGATAGGGATGGCAAAGTTAGAAAGAGGAAAAGTTACTTCAATATGAAGTCCACATAGACTCTCAACTCAAGAGAAGACGTTAGTAGGACTTTCTGTTGCTGTGGGGTTGATTTGTTATGAGGTAGTCACCTTTTGCAGAAGCTTTGCTGGCTTCCTTGAAAATAACAGTAAGCAAATGACTAACCAGACCTAGCAAGACTGATCTTGACACAGGAAGCCACAAAATGATGAGAGATCTGGGGATACCCAAAGGAAGTTAATAGAGCGTACTCTCAAATTCTCCCAGGTCTTGGCTTGCAAAGCCTGCCAGGACCTCTGGAAATCTCTCATGAGTGCTAGTTGGACCCTTTCAGCCAAAGAACTCTGAGAGATGATTCTTAAAAACTTGGTTGCTTAAGTTTACAAAGCCTGCTAAGTTTTTGCTTTCAGTTGGAAATGTGAATTAAAAATATATTTGCAGAGAGGATTCTCAGAGCATTTTATTTATGAATAATAATAGTTGTGTGCTATTCTCCATTTGTCTCCTTGAGATCTATTCTCCATCCTTCTATGCCCAGCTTTGTGTCCTCAGAAGCTGACCCATGCAGAATTGACCATTCACCATGTTCCAACATGTTACCACCTAGTTTCCAATTGGGTTTGGCCAATGCTAGATGTCAACATGAAACTGGAAGGTTTGAAAAGAGAGATTGGTATTCTTCCCTGTCTCCTCCTTGCTATACTACTGCTTCTCTGGCATTAGCTGTGTCTCTATGATTCTCACTTGGCCCCTCCAAGGTTCTAGTTCTTACTTAGCTCTAGAAACACTAATTTCTCTCATGAGACCTTCTCGATAAACTGTTTCTGTGTGCTTCATCATCTCATTTATTCCCATAACCATGACCACATCTTTGTAAATAGTCTCTTCATTAGGACTTCATTCAATTTCCTTCTGGGTCCTTAATAATTACTATCTTTTAAAATCTATGTGTGACATTATTTCTAAACCTCACCATAACCCTGTAAGACTTTATTAACATTATTACACACTTACAGGTAAGGACACATGATTTAGATGGGTAAAATGCCCAAAGTCACACATCTAGTAAACCACAGAGTTAGGATTAAAGCTCTAGTCCTAAAAACAATAAATAAATAAAAAACAAATAAAACTCTAGTCCTAACAAAAGCCATTTTCCTTATTTCATTTAAATTTGTAAACAGGGGCACCTGGGTAGTACAGTCAGTTGAAGCATCCTACTCTTGGGTTCAGCGGGGGTCTGATCTAAGGATCCTGAGATGGAGCCCTGCATTGGGTTCTATGCTCAGTGCAAAGTCGACTTGAGTTTCTCTCTCCCTCACCCTTGGCACTTCCCCTCAACTTGTGTGCATTCACACACTCTCTCTCAAATACATAAATACATCTTTAAATAAATAAATAAATAATTGTATACACATTCTATTTTTTCCAAAGACTTTATTTAAATATAAATCATATTTTATGTCAGCTATTTTATTATGACTATATTGATTAAGCTTGAGTCCTTATTCTGAAATAGAATTTGATGAAATTCACAAATTGCTAAATTCAAGTACAGCATCCCTAACTGATCAGTTTTAATGACTATAGTGAGAACAAGAGACTCTTATTTAAAACAATGATAAAACTTGATAATCTGCTCTTGCCTGGTGCTAACATTAAGTCTTCTTTGCCTTCAATTCTTTGGCTAACAGTCTGGGCTACAACTCAATAACCATTCTCAGTTCCCTTATCCCTATCTTTTTCCTCCTTCAAGGCTAGTTCCCCCAGACTCCTTCGTGGGTATCTGTGGCCACATGACCCAGGTGTGGCTAATGAAAAATGGACTTTTTCCTTTACTGATAAAAGGAAATAACTTTTTTTTTTTTTTTTTTTTTTTGCCCCGTCCCCTTCTTCATGCTTATTACAATGGTGTGATGTCTGGAATTATGGCAGTCATCCTGTGACCATGAACCAGTATAAGAATGCCCAAAATATTTTATAATATGTACTTATACTAAAAACAGTATTATAATTTTGTACAAGTACATATTCAATAAATAACTGGCAGACTTAACATAAAAATTTCATTCTGCAAACCCTCAAACCTCTGAATTTTCTTGTTGCTTAAATATGTTGGATGGATAAAAAGAATATTTATAAAATATATGCATTATATAATGAAAAACAATGCACTAACCAGCTAGGTAATCGCCACCCAGCCTAAGGAAAAGGACAACCTCAGAGGCAAGCTTTATTCTAGATTTTATGTTTATCCATCTTTTGCCGTTTTAATAATCCTCTTTGCTTTCTTTTGTTCATCTTTATCCCTTTTGAAAGGCTAGGAATCAAGACCTTTAGCTTTTTTTTTGTCTCCAACCATGCTGCTATTGTATGAAACACTTTAGTCCCAACACACTTTATCATTTTAGAATTCAGGAGACAGCTTGACAGTTTCCTTTCCTTCTCAAATTACAAGGCAAAGAGAATGGTGCAACATTAAAATCAGCAGTTTTAAAAGTTCTCTTAAATTGGTAATAAAGACTTGAGGAGGACCACAGTTCACCTTTTTGGAGCTGGTTATATAAACAGAGGTACACACAGGATGTGGAGGGGGTCTTACAGTTAGAGCTGGGGAGATTGGTGTTTGTATGTAGAGAACAAACTTGAACTTTGGGGTTTCCAAGGGGGTTCCCTGCCCCTGTCTCAGCTCAGACCTAGGCAGGCAGACCCCTGCCCAAGCCTCCCTCCTGATATCCTGCATATGCTTTCTTGCTAAATGACTCTTTGCACCGTTATCTCCTCACGGGATACATCTGTTGGGTGCCTTGCATCCTCAGCTCTGCTTTCATCTCTTCATATCGCAACACATTGTTTCCCCGCAGTCCTGGTGCCAGGGTGGAAGGGAGCCATCCCGCCCGGCCGCTGGCAGCAAATGAATGATTGGCAGCGGGTATCTCTGTCAGGGCTTTGGCATGCTGCAGAGTAGGAGCCCTGTGCTAATGAATGCCATCTACACCTACCAGATGTGCCACTGGGTGACATGCCAGATCTTTTACATAATGCCATTCTGCCGGACACCAGGCAGCTGGGGGAGGGGAATATATTTTAATGCCTTGGGGTGGAAGTGGGTCTGTTTTTTGTTTTGTTTTGTTTTGTTTTTTAATTCAGATCTCCCGCCACCGCCCATACACCCAATCAGCTTCCCTTACAGTGGGCCGAGGGCCTCTCTGGAGAGCTTGAGCTCCCTGAACAGATAGATCCCTTGGCTCTCTTCCATATTCACACCTTTTTCCTTCCTTGAGTTTGGTCCACTCTTCCATTCGAACTCAGGGAAAGGGATCTCTCTTTTTTTTTTTTTTTTTTTTAAGCTCAAGATATAAAAACACTGGCAGGAGGATCTGAAATGAAAGGAGGGGTGGGAAGAAACCACACTTCCTACCCCCCCACCGCACCCCCACCCCGTTCTCTCCTTCCCTACCCTAAAGGTGCAAGAGCTTTCTTCACTCCATCCTCTTCCTCTTCCACTGTCCACTGGAAACTAGAGTGTGTTCATCCCCAAGAGTGATATCCTGTCAGTGCCCGTCCCACGTTCTGGCTGGGTAGTCAGTGTGTGGGCGTCCCCAAATCCACGCCGCTGGAGAGGACCGGCTCCTGAAGTGAAACGTGCAAAGTGGGAGGAAAGGGAAATGAGGAAACCGCTTCTCACCGAAAGCGGGCGAGCGCTCGGGTGTTGGGCCCCCGCCCCGCCCCGCCCCCGCACCCGCACCCCCGCCCCGCCCCCACCCCGCCCCCCTGCCCGGCTCGCCGCACTCCCATCCCCAGGGGCGACGAAGGGGTTGCCCGGTAGGCCCCTGCGGGTCGGAGCTGCCCCCGGAACTGCGGGCTCGCCTGGGGCAGGCCCCTGCCGCTGCTCGGCGAGAGCCACACCCCCGACCCTCCGCCACACACACTCCCGCCCGCAGACCCCCGTCCTTTGCCCCTTTGCAAAGGCCGAGCCTCACCCCGCCCGCCGCCGAGGCTCCAGATGGCTGCTCCTCGCGTGGGGCTCGGGGCCCCCAGACGCCGCCCAGAGCAGCCGGCGGCCTCGCCCTCCCTCCCCCCAGCTGCTGCGGCCGCGACGGGCACCGAGCGCCGTGCACGAGGGCAGGCTCCGGGCGGGGCGGCCGCGGGGCGCGCGGGGGCCGAGCCCCGCAGGCCCAGGTGAGGCAGCCGAGTCGGGGTGCGGAACGGGGGGCGAGCCTGACCGCCCTCACAGCGCCCCGCCCCCTCTGACCCCGACCTTCCTCCCCGCGCCGCAGGCCGAGCGCCGGCTGCACCCGAGCACCCGAGCGAGGCCGGCGGGGAGCGGCCGCGCAGCCGCCAGGAGGGGGCGCCCAGCTGCCCTGAGCCGGGGCCGGGAGGCGCTGGGAGGCGCTGGGAGGCGCTGGGAGGCGCTGGGAGGCGGGCTCTGCCCAGAGGCTGTGCGGGCCGGAAGGGCGCCCCCTCCTGCCACAGAGCGGTAATGCGCCCGCCGGGCCCCGCTTCCCGCGCTCCCCTCCCCCGCCCTCCTCTCCTCTCCTCTCCTATTTGCTTCTTTTTTCTCGCCGGCCTCCCTACTCGCCGTGTCCCTCCTAACCTTCTGGAACTTTCCACACCTTCCCCGCCCCCTCCCTGGCTCGGGAACGGGTTGTCCGCCCACTGGGGCGTGGTGGGAGGGGGCGCGCCTCCCACGCCTCAGCTCGGCTCCGCTCCACAGACGGACGCTTCTCCGAGTGCCCGCGTAGACGGCCTGAGACCCGCGGGCTGTGGCCTTTCCCGTACAGGCCGGGCGGGCGCCCCCTGACGTGCCGGTGAGTGACGCGTTCGGGGCAGCGCTTGCCCCCCAAGCCGTCGGGAGTTAACGCCTCTTGGAGGACGCCTGTGTGAAATTCGGACGCTTGGTCCTGGGCTCCTTTCATCCACCCAAAAGCCAGGCCACTCGAGGGCATCGTCCCCTCACACACATCCCCACACGCCAGAAGCCTCGCTCCCGGGAGGTTCCCACTTTCTCCTCCAAAGCAGTTTTGCGGGGGGAGGGGGAGGGGGCGGGGGGGCGCGTCTGAGGTTCTGTCTAATCCCCCGCGTCCCGGCGCGTGCCCGCAGACCCTCTGCACGCCCCTGCCCTGCCCTGCCCTGCCCTGCCCTGCCCTGCGGGCCTCGGGCATCAGACCCCCCAGAGCGCGCCCCGTAAGCTCCGCGCACAAATCCCCTCGGAAACATTAATCACAACCAGCAGTGAATGCGAAATGTGTGCCCGTGCCGGGTCTGCTGTTTAATCCCGACTGTAATTCTGGAAAGCGGCATCGGAAAGGGGTTTTATTAATCCCCTCCACGAACAAATACAATCTCTGACCTACTAGACTTGTCTTCCTGAAATTTCACGAAGAGTCGGTCTCACTAGAGGAAGGCCCAAAGGTCAGAAAGCTGTGAGAAACTTGAGGGGCATCGATGCAGTGATGTGGTGCGCTTGAGCCAAAAGGCGCACGGGCCGGGGAGTGGAATCCCTGGTCGGGGGTCCTGAAATTCTCCAGGACGAGGAGGTGGGTGAGGGCCGGTGAGGGCGAGTCAGCTGAGTGGCAGGCACCTGAGGAGGCTGGGAGAGGGAACCCAGTTCTCCTCCTTCCACAGGCTTGCACCCCAAGTGACCTAATCTGGCGGCTGCCTCCTCACGAAGGCGCTAGGGCTGGCGGACGGGCTACGCAGAGGTCAGGGTTTGACACTCCCCCCTCCCCAGGCCTGTTCCTCACACTTGAGATTTCACCATCATATTCAATTAATCATATTTCCCTTCTCCCATTTTGTTCAAACCTATCTTCCAGTCCTTCATAATCATAATTTGCACCATTGCCTTTTATCTGTGATTAATTAGGAAATCGAAAAAGATGGTGAAGGGTCGGGCCAATAAATTAGCCTCAGGGATGGAGATGCAGACAGACGGATGGGGTTGTATGGGTGAGTACTGCCAACGGAGCCTGGTGGGGGCTGCCTCCAGCTGGGCAGGAAAGGGTTGAGAAAAGGCGCTGGGTGTCGGCTGAGTGGAGCGTCTGCTCTGAAATAACCCCAGTGGGTGCAAGCAAAGACTTCTCACCGTACTAAGTGGAGAGTCCCCTGTGATTTTTAGCTTTTCTGTTTGAGTGCAGGAAAAAAAAAAAAAAAAAACAAGAGAGAGAGCAAGAGAGAGGAAAGGATTTGGGTGGGGTGAGAGTAGGACTCCTATTTCTGTCAAAGAGGCCTCCCTCCTGGCAGATGAACAGACTTAAAGCTGGGTGTTTTTAGGCTGGGGTCTATTTCTTCCCGAGATTGATACGTTAGATTTACTTTCTAGATTTACTTTCGGATCCTTTCCTTCCCTCTCCACTTGCCTACTCGTCTGAGGGAGAGTGAGAGGAAGGGAAGAAGATAGGGAGGGGGAGAGAGAAAGAAAAAGATTTGGAGATTCTATTATTATGATCATATCATAACTCCCTGGCCAAAGAGAAATGCTTGTACCACGGAGTCCCTCCCTGCTCTGGCAGAGGCGCAGGACGGTTTAGTATTCTTTTCTCCCTCCATGAAATCGATCACGCTTCCCAGACAGCTGAAGTAGGGCACTTTGCCACTCTTCACAGCTTCGCCCCAGCCTCTTTAGCTTTCAATTGAAAACCAATTAAAGGTTTCTATAAATCTGTTAGCTCCCCTTTTATCTGGGGACCCCTGATGCATGCGATACTGCCCTTTAGATGCCTCTTCCGTGTTTTGTTTTACAATTGTTGTATCAATATAATGCGGCCTTTCTTCTCCTGTCTCTATAGATACAGATACACAAGGAAAACCAAAGCTATTCAGTCTCCTCATTTGTCCAGCAGCCTCACAGTGGTGCCCTTTCTCTGCTGCTGCTTTCCCTGCTTCGGGAGCAGCAGTTATGGTAGAAGCAGATGGCTACTGATTGGGGGAGCTTTGTGGCTCTAATACTGAATACTTTATGGAAAAGGACTTTATCATGCTTCGCTGGGCAGAGGAACAAGGGGGTGAGATTTATGGCCAGGAAAAATAAATCTTTTCCAAGTTGTGGCTCCTTCTCACCAGTTGTCTCTTTTGCTGGTGGTGGGGGGGGGGTGGCGGGGAGGTGGAACTACTGAAGAATTGGTTTTATTTTATTCTCTTTTCTACTAATAGCACTTTTTTAGTCAGAGTCTGAGGGGAGAGCAGACTAAGAGCTAGAAGTTTATGGCATAACTTGGGTGACCATTGCTGCATGAGCATTCTCTGCTCCGTTAGTGTGTGTGTGTGGGGGGGGAGTAAAATAGAAGGGTATAGTCTTGAACGTTGTCTGGGGCCAGTTTTCCCGGATGTCCTGTTAGTTCCTGGGTAAAACATCATCCTCCATTATCCTATTATCTATAGAGAACAAAAAGGAATGTAAGTGCTCCCATCCGAAAAATCAGAGAAGGTCACTGGTATTGAAGAAGTGGGGCCCTGATGAGGCATATGGTGATGTAGGTATGCTCCTCTACTCTGAAAGAGTCTGAGCTGCAAGGATGATTAGGGGATGTCTGTGAATGTCAGTTTTTGGACTCCTAATAGAATTTTCAAGCTTATAAGATTATACAGACTCCCAACACTGCACTGAAGGTTTAATTCACCCCAAGATAATTGACCCTTACATCTTTTTTCTTCCCTTCACCAGAGTTTTACTTCTCAAGAGTCAGATATGCCCTATATCTGTTGCAGGAATGCATCCCTCCTGCATATGCAGAAGTCTGCACCCCCTTGCCCCTTCTATTCCCAAAACCTGTCCCCTAGAGCAGTGCCACCCCCTCTTCCATCTCCCCCTTTACAGCTTCCCCTCCTAGGGGCCATAACTAAAGACACAGAAATGCTCCCAACATGCCTACTGGCAGCCAGGCACAGAGACATGGAAGCCAGTTCCAATCCTGGTTCTCCCATTCCACTTCAGACAGACTCCCTGTCTCCTTAATATTTGGAATGACATTTTCTAGTCAAGAAACTTTTGTTCAGAATCTTTCATGCTGTATGCTCCTTTTTCCTGCCTTTCCTATTCTTTTTCCTTTACCTTGTCCCTAGAAACTGAAGCGGAAAGGCTAGAAGGAAAGGCATGCAGCATCCAGAAGTGTCCTCTAACTTTCTGCCACAAGCTAGTTCTTCCCAATTCTGCAGGCACTATCACCCCCACGTAGCCACACACACCTTTGTGCGTTGTTTCTCTTTCAAGAGGAGAAAAAGTGGAGCAGGAAAACCTAGACTTAGAGCTGACATTTACCTAGGTTTCAAAGTGGCAGACATTGAGATACCTTAAATAATTAACTGTTTGGGCTCCTATAGTGTGTTAGACTGAAAGCTCTTCCAGGCTTACTGCATATAATTATGACCCTTTGAGTCGAACATTATTCCCTAGTTCACCGATCCCTTACTTCACAGGAAACGGAAGCACAGAGAGGCCAGCTAACCCAAGCAAGTAGTCCAGCTGGCATCTGAACCCAGGGTGGTTCTCACAATACCCGTAGCCACGGGGTCACTGAGATAAATGTTTCCTCTGCCATCTTACAAACGAGGAAACTGGAGTTCAGAGAGGTCGGGTGATTTGCTCAAAGACACACAGCTAGCCGACTGCACATCTGGGCGTTCGAACATTACGTTCATCGCATTACATCTGGGCGTTCGAACATTACGTTCATCACATTACATCTGGGCGTTCGAACATTACGTTCATCACATTACATCTGGGCGTTCGAACGTTACGTTCATCACATTACATCAGGGCGTTCGAACATTACGTTCGAATTAGGATCCCTAATTCGGGGCTCTCAACCACCGCCTCTCGAATCCTTCACAAGGAAGAGCAATAAGGACCGCCTCCCCCGCCCCCCAACTGACGTCTGCTACAGAGCACCCGTCTGGGCCCGAGATTCGCCAAGCGGAAGGCCCTAGGCGTGGGCAAACGTAACAGCCTGCTCGGGGCTGCGGAAACCGCGTGGGGGCGCGGAAGGAAGCTCCGCCCTTCAGCCCCGGCCTCCCGCGGGGCGCCGTCGGCCGTGCGGCCCACAATGCTCCGCGCGCAGCCCGCGTGCGGGCGTCGGGGGCGGGGCCGAGGGTAGGCGGCGTGGGAACGTGCGCAGCTCGAAGCCTGGGCGCCGCTTCCCGCCTCGCTCCCGGGACGGGGACTGCGTGTGGAGGCGAAGGCCTGCTGCCGCCTCAGCCCCCGGCCCGCCCGCTGCGAGGCAGAGGAGGGGCGGGGCGCTCGGAGGTCCTGAGCCCCGTCAGGGCGGGCGGCCTGGTTCCGCAGGTTTCCCTGGCCACCGCCTTCACCTCCGTGCCCAGCGTGCGCGGTGGCGCTGCCCTGACTTCCGGGCGTTTCTGACGTGGCGCCGCTGTCAATTCCAACGGAAGGACTCTGGAAGATGAGGAATAGAAGTCTAGTCGGCCTCCCCGGCACGAAACTGCTGCCTCTCCTGAAATGAAGAGGGGAGGAAGGAGTGGGACTGCCGCCTGTGCTTGGAACATTCCACTCCCTTTGGCAGTAGAAGGGGTCCCTGAACATCTAAACACGTTCTTCCTGCTTCCTTCGTCGTCCAGTACCTTCTGGTTTCCCTAGAAACTTTGAGAAATCCTTTAGCCTTCACTGAGTGGCTTCGAAAGCGAGGGCACTCGCTACAATTCCCAGATTTTCTAAAAAGGAGAAGCGAAGGCAGTGCCAACGACAACAGCGACCCGATCCGTATTTACTAGGTGCCAGGCACTGTGCTCTGCACAGGCTAGATACCACCTCACGCCGCACGACGACTTTATGAAGAGAATTTCCTTTACCACTCCTGCTCCTCGGTTCTGGGATGAAGGCCTGAAGCACAGGCCGGTTAAACTACCTGCCCGGGCGTCAGTCAGGGGCCAGGATTCAAACCCAGGGAGTTTAGTTCCCCGGGGTTGAATCGGGGTGTGAACCTGACTTGTAGGGTCAGTTCTCCAGACATCTGAGTCAGAAGAAGTTTCCCTCACAAAGGCATTAAGACCTCTCTGGGATGCACAAGGCTGAAATAAAACTAACCCCAGCTCTTGGAAGCAATCCCTTACCATCTGCTCAGGAACTGGCTTTCCTAAACGCGTTCACCCTCGTTTTCAGTCCTCACTGCGACCCGGAAGGCAGCTCTTTCCAGCCTTAGTTTGCTGAGGAGAAAAACCAAGCCTGGGAGAGGTGACTGGCAGTCCAGCACGTAAAAGATGAGAACATAGGCCCACACCTCTGGGAAGGGGGCGGTGTGGACCTACTGCAAGAGGACCTGTGAAGGGGCTGGGGAGGAGGAGCGTGGTCGTGGTCGTGCTGATGGTGGTGGTGGTGGTAAAAAATCAATCAAGCAATCAGTCAAAGCATCGCTGCTCCCTGAAGCCCAGCCCTCAGGACGCCTTTCGGTCCAGAAAGTGGCGCTCAGCACTCAGCAGGAGACAGAAGTTGGTAATAATTCTGGGAGGGGGCAGGAGGCTGCAGAACGCGGAAAACGTGGCACTTCCTCTCTGCTTAGTCCGAGGAGTATGGGGGGCACACCTCGTGGCCTCTTCTCGCCGCCCCCCCCCCCCCCGCCAGGTTTAAGGTTTGCTTTGGCTGCTTCTAAGAGAGGCACCCTCTCTGAAGTTGGCTAGTCTTGTTCTGCCCAGGTCCTGTCTAGTGTTGGGTCTCTACACTTTGGTGACTCATCCCAAACGTAGTGGGAGCTGTATCTGCCCCTGGTGATACTGTGATACCCAGAGGAAACCTCCTTAGTCTCTCCCAGGGAGACCTCATTAGCCCACATACCCACATTGAAGCCCATCACTGTTATTTGGCCTTGTCTGCACTCTTTGTCACTGAACTCTTTACTGAAACATCAACACCAGGGACTCCAGACATTAGAAATTGTCTGCCTGTAGCATATATAAGAATGGAACCAGCCATACTCTCAGTACATTGACTTTTCCCAAGATATTTTCACATATTCAGATGATTCCCACTTATCTAGAAACATTAACTTCCTAGGGCCTCAGGTAAACTGAGTCTAAAATGTAGATAACAGCTGAGGCATCTGATCACACATACAAGGTAGTAGATACTCAAATCATGTGGGAAATATATTCTTTAGAATGCTATTCAGTTTTGCTCCTCTAGGAACAATTACTCTTCTATAGGACTTCACACAAACTATTTTCTCAAAACCATCCTACATGAAAACATACAACAAGGAGCACTGACTACTCTATAAACATGGAGCCAAGAAAAATGACAGTCTTGAAAGTTTTTTTTAAAGTGCTACCTGAACATTATTCACTCCCAACCTGCTTAAACACGCACACGCACATGCACATGCACACACACACACACACACACATTAAAAGACCATACCTGGTTAGGTTTAAAAATTGTTCAGACCTAAACTGAATTCTAGGTCTTCAGGAAATCTCAACATCCGGGTCTTTATATTCAATATGTTTATTTTTCTTGGAATTTTGTGAATAATTTATTTATATTTCTGGATATTATTTATTTTTTAAAATTTGAATTTTCCTCAGAACTTTAGAAGAGATTATAAATTATATCTTGGTTACCTTTATATTAAATTACCAGAAGACTATTGAATCAATCTGGGAACTGGCTTTCCAGTCAGCAAGTTCAAGAGAACAAATGTAACTTTCAATCCTCTTGCCTGTTATTTCTGACTTTTTTTTACGGTGAAAAAATTTATATTTAGATTTATAGCCGGCTGGACTCAGTTGATCCCAATTTTGTTGGCAACATCCAAAGCATCATAGTCAGGAGCCAGTCGAACATATGCTTTCTTCTCTCCATCAGGCCTGATCAAGGTGTTAACCTTCACAGCCTGTTTGATCGGGTGCTTATTGCCCTTGACATCCACAATGAACACAAGTGTGTTGTTGTCACAAGTGTGTATTTTCTTCATGGCTGACTCAGTAGTTAGGGGAACTTGATGATGGCATAGTGATCCAGCTTGTTTCTGGGGGGGGGGTGGCGGGGGGGGGGATTGGGATCTCTTTCAAGGATATTTGGGCTGCCTTCTGGAGACGCAGAGTCTTGGATCATTGGAATGTAGGTGACGTGTGGATCTTCTTTTTTTTGTGACTGTGCACGCCTTTCAGCACCGCTTTCTTAGCTTTCTTACCTTTGCTTTGGCTCCAGCTTTGGGAGGGGCAGGGGTTTCCTTCTTCACCTTCTGCACCATCTTCGTGAAAGGGCATTTCTGACATTTTATAATGTATATACAGTAGTATTGTTTATAGTAGTCATGCAGTTACTATTGTTTGTAACAAGTTGATCTTTGAATTCTCTGAGAGACCACTTTTTCAGTTAGAATTGAAGAAAGACTTACATGGGTAGCTTATAAGTGCTTATGAAAATCCACTAAAAGTTATAGGCTTTCCATATGATGCTTGGGGAGACATTCCCTCATGAATGCTAGATTAATATGCCTGGATTAAATCATGAAACACTTGCAGTTCACTTGAGTTGAAATCATGAAAGATGGTTTGCAATCAAAAAGTCCAATATGTGATATGATCAGGGGAGTAGGTTAGGTATGAGAGCATAGTTTGTGAAGAAATCAAACTATATTTTCAAGGCTCTAACAAAGCAATATGAATCACTGGTGCTGTGGTTGGTTACTGATTGATATCTATTTCCTCAAATCCTTTTCATTTTTTTTTTCTTTTCTGCCTCTCTTTTCCTCAGAGAAAATCAGATATCTGTCTCTCTCTTCAGCCTTCAGGAAAGTATGCCATGGACAAATTCCAAGCTAGAAAGTCCTGGGCATGTGTGCACTGTCCCTAGACTCCCTCCCCAGGAGAGGAATGCTCTATGCTGCTCATCCCCCAGCAGCCCAATTTAAAAGCAAAGTCCATACCTCAGAATGAACTAGCTGGGATCAGATGCTAGGTAGTCTTCCTATTATGAGTCCAGTGTATGTCAATCAGCACCTGTCTTTTTAACACAGGAATTATACACAGCCTAAAATGGAGAGAAAAAGAGGTAGAACTCAAGTACTGTTTGGATAATGTCCCTTCTCCTGGCTGTGTAAAGAAATTTGATGTAGAACCTCTCAACTTGGTGACATTCCTAAGGCCTAGAGACAGTCTTCTTAAAATCTAATGCTCTCTCTTATTTGAAACTGGGGATAGCCCTTGGTCCCTAGTTGCCCTGAAAGCCTGACTCAGAGGGTGAGGAAGCTCTGAGTGGCTGACTGTGGCCCTTACATTTCCTTCTGTCCACCCTACTCCTCTGGCTGAGACTTATTCAGGAGCTGTGGTGTCTGAGTCTGGGAAGAACATTCTAACCTACAGATCTGACAAAACCAGGATATTCCCTGCCAGCTCTCTAGATATTGTATAGAGAGTAGCATAAAAGCTGGGAGAATCTAAGGGGTCAGGATGCTGGATATTGGATCTGTGGTTCACAGGTCACACTTACACAGGTGACAATGAGACATTGATCAGATTTGTGGTAGTTGTCTTCAATATCACCTCAGTTTGCTAGGCCTGCCGGAAGTCATACTCAAAAGCCATTAAGTCAGTTAACTACAGCTCCCATCCAGGAGAGGAAATGAACTACACAGTCTTCAAAGATGATCCAGCTCACAGCTGAACTCCCAAAAGAAGGGTGAGTGGAACTTGCGATTCCTCATTGAGAAAGTTATAAACTTGAGAAAGGTAGGTTATAATCATAATGGCAATCATTGTAGTACAGCAGCAGCATTAAAAACTGCTAGCATTTATTGAGAAACAGGAAAAGCTGAAGCAAGAACAATGTGAATCAGGAGTAATGGTCCCTGAACTTGGGACACTGGGGTCCCTTTTCCCAGACTCCAAAATTATCCATCCTTTGAGAGTCTGGCTATCCCAGGACCAACCCAAGGAAACATTCACTTATGTATCACTGGATGAACCAACTGTAATACTTAGGCAAGGAATAGACCCAAACTGAGATTGCCATGCTCCCCTCCCTGTAAACTTTTATCCAGCTCAGCAAGGCTGTCCCTTGTTGTCTCCAAATTATCCTTTAGAAAGTTTCTTATTCTCTAAGAAAGTTTCACTTCTCCAAGGTGCAATGCAACAACCCTCTGTGAAGTTCCATTCTTTACCTCCCCCAACCTTCAGGGCACCATCCAGAGACTCCCTATGTGACATTAATAAGCTTAGGAAAAAGCCTCCACACACTGTTTCATTGGCCGTCCTCTTGTCTTCCAGTGCATTCTCTCTTTCACCATGAGTTGCTCTTTCTTTTTCTTCTTTCTTTCTTTCTATTTTTCAGTTGGACAGCTGAGGCTTTGCTGGTGTAGAGCTTTTGAAGTAGGATGAGAGGGGGATGAACCATGACCTGGAAAGGAAGAGAGAAAGAAAAACAATGTATTTTCATTCTTAAAGGGTAATGATTCTTCTAAATAAGTTATTCTTCAAGATTTCACCAGCATCCTATCACAGAAATTGAGGTATTTAGGCCCCACTTCCCTACCCTGGGAGGAGAAAGGGCATTCCCATTCTAATACTCACTAAGAATCAGATTTCTTTTCTTACCCTTTCTCCACCCTCTCACTTAGTTCATAAAAGGCACCACCTTGGGAATCATTCATCAATCTCTCTCCAGCCTTCTCTTCCCAAACAATAGGAGTTGTCTACATGTGGATTTTTTTTTTTTTTACCATAACTGCGCGAAGCCTTGCTAAAGTGGAGCAAGGTGAACATACCTCCACTCTTCATTGTTATCTCCCTAATCATTTAATTGGAAATAAAATCCCAGGGAAAAGAGCTCCAAATATAAACCCATTGTTCCATGTGAACCAGATAAAACTATTGACTGAGATGCATTTTTATAGTACTGTTTGAAACTGAATAAAAATGCCTCAATTCTTCATTTAGTATCAGTGAATTCCAGTAAGGAATAATGCAGAGTGATTTCAAAGTAGTTTATGCACCATTTTAGCCCATAAATTTCTAGAGAAATAAAAGTAATTTGTATATTTTCTTTACATCCTATTAATAATAGTCATTAAGATCATTTATATTACCAGGGAAATGTGCATCACCTAAAATGCTGGAAAACCCTCAAAGTAGGAATGTCAAGCTTAATCTTACCCATATTTGTTTTTTGTTATAGCAGTCATTCAATACATTAGACAAAGAGTTGGTTTGGATTCATAGAATGTTAGAAATTCTTTTATTTAGTGTTTTTACCTGAAATCAGTAGGGGAAATCTTAATCAGGGGGCAGAAAAGAGAAACAGTAAATATCTGATGGCCAGACTCTCAATATGTCTCTCCCCTCACTGATGTATAGGATCTTACCTATTTTCTTGCTTGGGATTTGGAAGGGTCAAACTCCTCCACCCCCAATTTAGGTATCAGAAGCATTTTTAATTTTATACAATCTGGAGTCTACATTTCAGAACCTCAAAGGAGACAATGTAAGTGTCCTGTGTATTTAAGAAAAGAAAGGCCAGGGTAAAGAAAAATGTGTCCCATTTAAAGTTTAAGGTTATCTAAATGCCCACACTCTGGAGTGGATGCTTTTATATTTACAATATGTAGAAGTATTTTTTTTAAGTGGCTTAAATAGACAGATGACTTTTCTTGGGAAAGGCAAACTTTCTATTCTCTAAATCACAATCTCTAATTCCATTAAATTGTTGAACAGAGCAATCCGCTCTGTTCAACAGTTTAATGGAACTAAGGTTATAGGCACTGCACACACACTGTTGCTCTATCGGGCTGTAGTTTCTAGGGGACCTCAACGCTCTTATGGCTAATTCTTTATCTTCATCTGCTGTTGTTTACACCTGTGCCTCTTCTGCCCTTCTTTTTCCTTTACTTCTCTGAATTCACTTAAGTGACCACTATTCTTCATCCCTGCGGGTTATTTTTCAGATGTTTGAGGCAATTCTTTTGACGTTTCTAATTCTCCCACCCTTTCTTGAAACAAGTGATGGGGGTGGGAATACTTTCTTGTGAGAGAGAGAGCGCACGGATTTATGAATGAAGCATCCAATCATCAAACAATTAGTGGCTAAAACACTCCAAGATTCTTATATACAGACATGTGAGAGTCCTCAGCATTGACCTTTGGTTGGAATCGCCCTTTGGCAAATAAAAGTGTTCATATGTGCATAAAGAGAAATGATAGGTTAAGATGAAAGACAATTGCAGTTTAAGAAGCTTTGAAAAGTTAGTAGCTAACCTGGAAATGGAGAGAAAATTGCCCTCTTCTTCCCTAATAAATGGGGATTTTGCAACCCTTCTTTTGCGGAATCCCGGTTTACACCGAGGCAGCAGGTCCGTCTGATCAGAAAAACTTGAAACTTAGTGGGGACGTGGGAGCTAACCAAGACTGGCTGAAAATAAAGGGAGAGAAACAGAGGAAGAGAGAGAGAGAAATCAAGAGGAGAACTCACGTAGCGGGAAATTATTCCCACATTTTTATTTCTGCTCGGCAAAATCCTTCCTTGGCCTCCTTGGACTGCGGGCGCGGCGAGGAAGAGCGCCCCTCCCTGCCCCACTGGGTTCCGGAGGGCGGGGCGTCTCACAGTTGCGAGGGGATCAAAGCAACACTGTGCACAACTTTTCCTTCTAAGCCGCTCCTTGCCAACCCCCAAACCACTCACCTTATTTCAACACTGGATAAAAACGAGACTGTCTCCTCCTTAAGTCATGGTTCTGCTCGGTCCACTTCAGCGGGCTACACAATCCGATTTATCCTGAAGCTAAGATTGTCCTCTTCGAAGAAGTGGTGGTGTGGGTGGGGCTAAGAGAGTGGAGCCTTCTACACACTTAAAGGTCTTTCTTTCCTTAGGAGTTGAAAGGCGAAAAAGAACCCAGAGATTCCCCAGCGAAAATGTGTTGCGGCCCCTGTTGAAGGAGTCAACTTCCAGGCTGTTAAAAGTCTTCAAGTCATTAGCATCAGCTGCTGCACTAGAGGGGCAAGCCAGCGCCTCTAAGTGGCTTAGCGCACAAACGAGGCTCCCGAGACTCCCGCGCAACCCCTTCCGCTCTCCACCACCGCCTGGATGTAAATTGCTCTCTGGAGCCCATCTTGGTAATAATTTTTACTTTGCCCCCCTCTGAGGTCTTAGAATACGGGCTGCCCCCAACATGGGACCTCCTCGGGGACTACGAGCAACGCACCTGGCAGAGAGCGGAAAGGCAGCAACATCTCGAGTCTAGTAACCTGGGTTCTTGCCACCCACCTCCTCTCACCCTTCCCTCGCCCAGGTACTCGAGTTCTGGGACCAGATGACCCCAGTAAATCCCCTGCCGAGGTCAGGCGGCATCCTTGCTCCATCCTCCTCACCCCATCTCTGGGTCCCAGGGAAGACTGAGCCAAGTTCTCACCAAAGCGCATCCTTTCTGAATCTCGCTCGGAAGGGCTGGGTAGGGTGAACGCTCTAAGAGAGAGAGCTGGCGCCGGCTTATCACCCTCAGGCTACTGGCTGCGCAAATCAGCGGTGGCTCACAGGCCAGGGAATCCCTCTAGGCTAATCTGCAACCCCCCACCGCCCACCCCTTTACTGAACTCAGACTCGAGAACTGCGCACCGGCTCCGAGGGCGCGCTGGATGGCCAGCTCTCTGCCAGAGGTTCTCCAAGTGCCAAGAGACACGGAGAAAGGCCCGCTCCAGTTCTTTTGGTACTTCCCTTTCCGACCCCGAAACGGATTTCCCCCTCCTCGCAGTCCCAGAGGGCGGAAGCTTTAGGAGGAGACGGGCCGGGCCGCGCTCAGGGAGGCTTTGCCACTTGGGGAAGGTGCTCAGGACCTGCGGGGCGCGGGCAGGCCAGAGAGACCGCTGCGAGGCAGGCGGCGCCGGAGGGAGCGCCCAGCCCAGCAAAGAGTTAAAGGGAGGGGACGTGGGCTGTCACGCGTCATTGGGCAGATTATGTGCAGCAAACAAAAAGTGTGTGTCTGCGTGCCAGTCAGTCACTGCATCGGGTCCATCTGTACAACTCTCTCCGCGCGCTCTCGCTGTCTCGCTCTCTCTTACTCTCTCCTCATCTCTCCAACCCCATCTCTCCATCTCTCCATCTCTCTCTCTCTCTCTCTCTCTCTCTCTCTCTCTCTCTCCTTCTCCCTCTCCCTCTCCCTCTCCTCTCTTTAGGCACAGCCTCCGAGACCGCTACACCAACACCTCTTGACATGGAAATGCACTGATACAATAGGCAAAAGAAAAGCTCGCTCGCATCTCTCGGTTCCAGTGGCCTTATTTGGGCGACTCGTTCCTGACCTTATTCCCGGTAAGTCTGTGCTTTGCCGTGGGAGGGGGATGGGGAGGAAGGCAGGCTTGGTAGGGAGAGTGGACGATTTTGTCGTCCGTCTCGTCATCAACCAGGAGAGAGGGGAGCATAATTGTTGAGGGGATCTCTCGCTACTGGCAATAGGATCATACAAAGGGAGGAGCGGGTGGGGATCACTTTGCGAGAGGAGCAAGCGACGGGGGAGCGCGCGGCCGCCAGACAATGCCTGCCTACGGGGAGGGCGAGCGGCCGGCGGCAGCGACGGGCAGTGGGCGAGCCCAGGGGCTCTGGGGAGGGTCCCTCGCGCGGCGGGGGCCGGGGCCTGCGGCAGGCTGCGGAGCTCCGAAGGGCTGGGCGGCGGGGGCGTCCGCGCCGGTGGGCGAGCTCGGGCTCTCGGCCCGGCCCGCGGTTACCGTGGCCAGCTCGAGGCTCGGGGCGGCCGCCGCGGCGACGCGAACCCCTCTCGGCGCGGCGCAGCGAGGATCTTTTCACCGTATTGTTAGGTAGAACCGCATGTTAATGATTGCGTCCCTGCTGTCGCCCGAAGTGACGGGGCGACCTCCCGGCACAATGAAACGCTTGTGTGAAAGAGACTTTTAAAGGGAAGAGAGAAATTGAGGCATAAAATGCTGAATTGAGGAAACTGAAAAGGAGAGAATAGGAATCCATTGAAAAGGAGATGAGAGGTTCTGAAGGGTTGTGTTATTTTTTCTTTTGACGTATTTAAATTTGCAATTAGAGATCAGAAAGGCTACTTTGTGTGGGGGTAAAAATACCCAGAGATAGAGGCTGTAATATAATAAAGTAAGTTTCTACTTTATGGATATTTTCTCTTATTTCTGTCTGGCAGAAAGAAACAGCTCAATACTTGACATTTGGAGGATGTAGCAGAGTGAATGGAAAAAGAGACTGACCAAAGTTTTATGCTCTGTTAGCTAGAAAAGAGGGGGGGGAAAAAGCTCTACCTTGTAATCACATTTGCAAGATTAATTGGTTAATAGACATTAAGATAAAAATGGACATTACTAATATTATTCCATAATGAACAGCTTCTCAAGGAAAGAATTAGGTCTACTCTTTCCTGCTACTTAATTTATACAAAGCATACATAAATTACTGCCTATCGCACCGTTACTAGGGAAAACCCAACTTGGGGGAGTCTTTTAATCAGCCAGAGTTAACAATGCAGTTTGTTCAAAGCCAGTTTAAAATTTAAATACCTGCTTTGTTTTTTATAAATAACGAGTTTGTAAGGGTGTCCAGTGGTATAGGAAAAAAAATGTCTGTGACAGCTTAATAGAGCCCTCCATCAAGGTATTAAACATTCTAAATTGCTGTGGATTAAATAGTCAGGGAGCCCACAGAGGTCTACCCAAGTGGGGCTGCCCTCTCTTGCCCACACAGAGTCATATGTGGGGGAGTGAGAACACACCAGTCACTACACATGCAGTATTTCAATCAGGGGACACTTCAGGCCTGCCCTGTACCTGCTCACTTCATGAGGCACATGCAACTCAATCCACCCCCTTGTATAACAAGGTAACTGGGATTCACCCTCATCCATAAATAAGCATGTCGAGAAAAAAATAATTACCTCTGCTTGCTGCTTTTAATTAAAGCCTCGGAGGGACAGTCTTGGATTATGGTAATGAACAGACGTAGGTCCGTAGGCTGCAGAGAAAGGTTAGCCGACACAGAATCAGTGGCCCTGACACTCTACTTGAAATCCATTCTCCATGCTCCGCTGTCTCTGCCTGCTTATTAAGGCTGCTCCCCTCTTTGGAAGAAAGAAAAAATCAACTCCTGGGCACCCAGTTCAATACAGAAGAAGAGAGGAGAGGAGCTTTCTCCCAAGGGTTGGAAGTTTCTTTCAGTCAGGAAAGTCTATAGGCTAGTAAGAAAAAAAAAAAAAAAATCCTATTGTTCTCCCCTACCCTTATTCCCCAAATTCTGGCCCATCCTCCCTTAAGGTAATGCAGAAAAGTGGTCTGTCTTTCCTAGCCCCGTTTTCCTTCTCAAAAGCGGTCAGCTCTGAGCTCCCACGATTCCAATTATTTTTAAAAGGCGGCGGGGGGCGGCGGGGGGAGTATTCCTCAGTTGGCATTTTCAAAATATGCCAGATTTAATCTGCCACTGGCTTTATTTTTGCAAAAAGTAGGCAAATTCAAGAAAAATAATGTCTAATAGTTGAAATGTTCTGCTTGGATTCATAGAGGCAAAAGGAGTATAAACAAGGAGTAATATAAGTTGTTTCCTTGTCCTGTGTATCTGTCACCAGTGATGGAGGATTCAGGCATCCAGCGAGGCATCTGGGATGGAGATGCCAAGGCTGTCCAGCAATGCCTGACAGATATTTTTACCAGTGTTTACACCACCTGCGACATCCCTGAGAATGCTATATTCGGTCCCTGCATCCTGAGCCATACTTCCCTGTATGACAGCATAGCTTTCATAGCTCTCAAGTCCACGGACAAGAGAACAGTCCCCTATATCTTCCGGGTAAGTCTTGGCCAGTGCTGCATAGGGTATGAGGGTAATCCCATGTTGAAAACTGACCAAGGATCGTTCTATTGACAAGCTGAGAACTGTTCTGAATGTAGAAAGTGAAAAAATGAGAGACATCCTATATCACACATAAAAAATAGAAAAGGAAAATTAAATTCAAATTATTGTCAACTGATTTCTGGAATAAATGACAAAATTTGATTTTGAATGCCAGGTAGATCTAAATTGCTGCCTCAGTTCTGGGCTTTCCTGGTGATGAACACAACTTCCTTAACTCTTTGAGAGATTTCAACTAGGGTAGAAGCCATTTGCATGCTAAATACTTTCTGTAAGTACTTTTATTATAAGAATTGAGTGCATTTGTGTTCCAAAGGCTTTCCTTTCCCCTAAATGTTACTCTTTCTAGGAAGCTAGCTAGTGTCCAGAATTTGTATTTAATGAAAATGTTAATGATTTGACAATAAAATATCATTAAATTCATATGTTTGAGTTTCAAGATATAAGCCTTCCCGCTTTCTATTCTTTTTATTTTTTTTAAGTCTATTTATTCACGAGAGACACACAGAGAGAGGCAGAGACACCCGCAGAGGGAGAAGCAGGTTTCATGCACGGAGCTGGATGAGGGACTGGATCCTGGGACTCCGGGATCACCCCTTGAGCCGAAGGCAGGTGCTCAGCCGCTGAGCCCACCCAGGCACCCTCTCTTCTTCTTCTTTTTTCACAAAGAAAAACTATTAATTGTTTAATGCAAAATTAGGAAGATGAATGGATGCCACAGAATAATTTCTAAGATCTAAGCTTGCTTTTTAACTTCCGAGGCAGACAAAATTCCTCACACTTTTGTAATGTGGGATAACTTAGAAGTGAATTCTCAAGAGGTTAATACGAATTAGATTGTAAGGAGAAATTTCCTTATTTGATATTCAACCAATAAATGAAACCCAAGCTTAATCTATATGATTGATACAGTGTTTCAAAGGACAGCTATCTCGTCTGCTGGTTACAAACACAAAGATGGATGCCACGTTAAGTCATGGTTAAGCTTGATCTCAGATAATTCTTTGGAGAAGAATATCAAAAAGGAAATGGTCCTGGTTCCCCTGGCTTCATACCCTCACGAGAGTCTCCCTCCTCCCACGCCCCTACCCTCTTGTATCCTTTTTTTTCCCTAAACTGTAGGTAGACACCTCAGCGGCAAATGGTTCTTCAGAAGGTCTAATGTGGCTGCGACTCGTCCAATCAGCCAGAGATAAAGAGGAGCAGAACCTTGAAGCCTATATAAAAAACGGACAGCTGTTTTACCGCTCTCTCCGCAGGATTGCCAAAGACGAGGAGTTACTAGTTTGGTATGGGAAAGAACTGACTGAGTTACTCTTGCTCTGCCCCTCTAGATCCCACAGCAAAATGAATGGTAGGTTGGCTCGAGACCTGCGACCGGGCCCTTGACTAGCGGGGGAGACATAGGGATGGGGGGGGGCTCACTCTGGCGCACTGGCGCCTGTCCTCCCTTAGGGCATCTGCTGGGAACCTTCGGAGGTATAGTCTGGGATGAAGCCAGGACAGATAGATGAGAATAAATCGGGGGGGGGGGGACACTTGGTGTGATTACTGCACTCCCCTCAAATGAGGGGGGAAAGTTAGCTCAGGTCGGACAGGATACTCTTTTGTAGGCGCTCAGGTCCTGAAAGATGGAAGGTGGATTTTTACAGAGGGTGATGGCAAACTGGTATGGAGACGATGCTTAATAATCATGTGGTGTGCGTGTGTGTGCGCGCGCGCACGCGTGTGTGTGTGCGTGTGTGTGTGCGCGCGTGCGCGTGTGTTTGGTGTTTTCTCACTAAGCAGGGTCATCCCCTTACACATGCCTGGAATGCAGCCAACGTTTCCAGTTTGAGTTCCCCTATGTGGCGCATCTGCGCTTCCGCTGCCCCAAGAGACTTCACAGCGCTGATGCCAGCCCCCAGGAAGAGCAAGGCGGCGGCGTGGGCGCCAAGGATCACGGGGGCGGGGGCGGGGGCAAGGACCAGCAGCAGCAGCAGCAGCAGCAGCAGCAGCAAGAGACGGCCTTGGGCCCCGGCCCCAAGTTCGGCAAAGCCGGCCCCATCCCCCACTACCCGGCCCCCTCCCCCGAGGGCAGTAACCCGCCTGCGGCCGGCGGCGGCGGCGCCAAGCCCTCCACGGACTTTCACAACCTGGCCCGGGAGCTCGAAAACTCGGGGGGAGGCAACAGCTGCTCCCCGGTCCGGAGCCTCGGCAGCGGCGGCGGCCACCAGGAGGCGGAGCTGAGTCCCGACGGCAACGCCAGCGGCGGCGGCAAGGGGAAGAGGAAGTTCGCGGAGGAGGCGGCGGAGGGCGGCGGCGGCGGCGGCGGGGGCGGCGGGGGCGGCGGCGGCGGCGGGGGGCTGGCGGGGGGCCGGGGTCGCTTCGCCGAGCGGCCGGTGCCCGCCTCCAAGGAGGACCTGGTGTGCACGCCGCAGCAGTTCCGCGCCTCGGGCAGCTACTTCAGCCTGGAAGAGAACGGCCGCCTCTTCGCGCCGCCCAGCCCCGAGACGGGCGAGGCGAAGCGCAGCGCCTTCGTGGAGGTGAAGAAGGCGGCCCGGGCGGCGGGTCTGCAGGAGGACGCGGCCGCCGACGGCGGGGGCGCGGCCGGCGACGACCAGGACGCGGGCGGCGGCGGCTCCTGCACGCCGGTGGCCGCTTCGCCGGGGGGCGCAGACGCGCTGCTGGCGCCGCGGCCCGGGGCCCCGCTGCCCGGCCGGCTGGAGGGCGGCAGCCCGGCGCGCGGGAGCGCCTTCACCTCGGTGCCGCAGCTGGGCGGGGCGGGCGCGGGCGTCACCGGCGCGGGCGGGGCGGGCGCGGGCGCGGGCGCGGGCGGCGCGGGGGCGTCGGGCGGCAGCGGCGCGGGCGGCGGCCAGGGCGCCCCGTCGGACGAGCGCAAGAGCGCCTTCTCGCAGCCGGCGCGCTCCTTCCCGCAGCTGCCCCCGCTGGTGCTGGGCCAGAAGCTGAGCGCGCTCGAGCCGTGCCACCCCGGCGACGGCGTGGGCCCCGCCAGACTCTACCCCGCCGCCGCCGACCCTCTGGCCGTGAAGCTCCAGGGGGCCGCGGACCTGAACGGCGGGTGCGGCGCGCTGCCCAAGCAGAACCCCTTCCTCTACGCCACCGCCTTCTGGCCCAAGAGCTCGGCGGCGGCGGCGGCGGCGGCGGCGGCCGCGGGGCCCCTGCAACTGCAGCTGCCCTCGGCGCTCACGCTGCTGCCGCCCTCCTTCACCTCGCTGTGTCTGCCCGCGCAGAACTGGTGCGCCAAGTGCAATGCCTCCTTCCGCATGACCTCCGACCTGGTGTACCACATGCGGTCGCACCACAAAAAGGAGTACGCCATGGAGCCCCTAGTGAAGCGGCGGCGCGAGGAGAAGCTCAAGTGCCCCATCTGCAACGAGTCCTTCAGGGAGCGCCACCACCTCTCCAGGCACATGACCTCGCACAACTGACCGGAAAGGACCCTGGTTTTCCACGCGCGTACACTCACAACCAAGCCACCTACGGGGAAAGCACGCGAGGACATCCACCACCTGCTTGGGACCTGAAACACTGCACCCGGAGACGGACAGGAACACACACGCGCCACCCCGACCTTGGCACTACACGTTTACCGGAGACCTGCATCTCACACACACACACACACACACACACACACACACACACAAGACAGGATGGTGGATTTTTGATTGGGTGGGTTGTTCGAGGGGTTTTCTTTTGAATGCACGCATTTTCACTTTCCAAAAATAAAGGTACATTTTTTGAAATGTCATATATTGCAAC